>NC_084958.1:7825302-8019128 GCF_949316205.1 Platichthys flesus | reverse complement strand
CCAGGGGGTTTTCTGTGCAGGATATTTTCAGATTATTTTAATTAGTTTGGTTCTATTTGAATTTTTCACCTCTCCTCAGATCCGCCCCCTCTCTACTGCACATTCTACACTGTGTCAATGATGAATTATATGTATGAATGTGTAACCATCTCAACACCATTGATAACCATGGTGTGTAATGGACTCATGAGATCAACATACAGTAGATTACATTTGATTCTGCAGGGAATTTTCGTCTGAATATGACACTGGGAATAAGTCAGCGTTTCCATGCTCAGGTATCAGGACAGGCTTCAGGCTCATATCTCTGGGATCGTGCTGAGCAAACCTGCAACGTTTCCTCTGCTGCCTCAGTGATTTGCAAACTGTGAGTAAGAGGTGGCACAGTCAAGGGCTGACCTGCAGGTCTAATCAGACATCTGCAATAGATTGTGTTGCTGCAGGTGGTTTGTAAGGTAGCAGGTGGTCTTGTAGTAAAGAGGTGTCATGGTACAGGCCACACACATACAAATAAAAGCTGTTGGCTGGAAACCGCAACCTAAATGACTCTATCTGGTGACAAACTCAAATGCATTTGTTAGATAAATGCTTTAAAAGTAGGCTCAGAATAATTAGTTACTGAACAGTATAACAAATGGCAACACATTCAACTCAGCTGGTATTAGCAGTTTAAAGAATAGTTTGACATTTTGGAAAGCGTGCATGGTACCCTGCGAGTTAAATGAGAAATTTAATGTATTTTCTATTTTTGGTTGGACAGCAACAGTGAGGCCCTAGAAACACACATGTGTAGAACTGGCTGACTGACAGCTGTATTAAATACTCTATATGTGAGGTCAGAAAATAAGAGAAAGGCAAAAAGATAAACAGAAGAACCAACATGCTGGTCGCTTATATGTCCAGATTGCTTATTAAACGGTCACTTGTGTATTACCTCATATTGTGACTCTTTGATCAGGCTTTAGCCACTTCACATTGTTGTATCTACTCAATGCAATACTACCAGGTGTGAATAATTCAACTGAAGTGATTGGTCTGTCAATCAAGTGTAGCTGATTCTGAAATTGATTCCAAGGAAGTTTTAAATGTTTTTTAAATTTAAAGTTATTCTGACAAAATTAGATTATTTGAAGGTGATATGATATAAAATAGTTACAAATCCTTTCCCCCTGCATTTCATTTTTGTCTTTGTTTTTTTATCGCTATCTGAGGAAAAGAAAAATCAGCTCAATATTTTACACTGAAAATGACCTGACTGTCCTTTGTTGGAGTAGTTCTCTATTTGACCTTCAGCATCCCTGGTGTGTTTCCGAAGTATAAATAAATACGTCCATTCAGTTCCATTGCTATTTAAAGTTGCCAGGAACAGATTTGTGCAATGTCTTGGCATTCCCGCTCACTCGGCACAGCTCCCAACCTGCACCTGTCTCATGTTGTTTGTCTAAGTTATTCGGAAGTTATCGTTGTCAGATTCCAGGCTGCTTTGCATTCCGCTATGGCCCCCCCACACAGTCATAAACTCCTGTTCACGTCCATTCATATATTAACAGATCATCGCTCTTTTACCGACCGTGAGTTCATGCTCCTGCTAAAACAACTGCCCTGTCACTCTCCACTCATTCAACAGATAGGATAGTAACAATGAAGAATACAGTATTTTCTCTTGATATTTTAATTTCTCCTCCTCTGTCTTTGCCAGGCCCAAGACAAGAGGAAGGCCCTGGAGGAGACCAAGGCCTACACCACCCAGTCTCTGGCCAGTGTGGCCTACCAGATCAATGCCTTAGCTAACAATGTGCTGCAGCTGCTGGACATCCAGGCCTCGCAACTACGACGTATGGAGTCCTCCATCAACCACATCTCCCAGGTAAACACCACGGCCCCAGAAGATACATATGCACCAAGATACAAAGTATTTTACATTGTTTTGACAAGTTCACCTTGTTCATGTAGTTTGGAATTGTATTTTTCCTGCAAACTAAACTGTATTAACAACTTTTTAACCATTGTATCCAGAATGTTGAATCAAAATTATTGACAATCACCAAAATAATAATGGGATCTTTTTTTTTTTTTTTTCAACTGCTGTGTTGCCAGGCATTTATTTAAAACAGAGTAATATTAAACCATGTCCTTCCTGTTTCTAAGTGCATTATATTTTTGGTTTCTTTCTGACCTGGCCATTTTAAATTAGCTGTTGATGCTGTGTCTTCAAAACGTACTGCATATTGACTTTTTGTCTCTAACGCAGTATTAATTCATCTCTACAGTCTCTCAACATGTCTCTCATCTCATATAGAAATACTGTTTTGATTCACAACTTGTCAATCAGATTTAACTGGCCTCACAAGCATTTAGGATCAGTATCGGTGTTAATCCCCATCCATACTAACATGCCTGAAAACTCATATCACGTGACTACTCACATATATTGGGCATGCTCGTGCTTTGTTGTAAAATGCAGAGGTTAACTGTACAACAGCTGTTATCAAAGAAGAAAGGCTCAGCAATGCTTGGAAGTGATTTAATAAGAGCCTGACAAAACAGCAAGCTTGGTGATCGGAACTGAAAAGACCCAATCAGCAAGCCTTTATTAAGTGTCTTTGTCATACTTTCCAAACATCTCCGCTTCTTCCTGCCCAGACTCAAATGCAACCCGGAGTTATCAAACTAAAACGGGGCCAGCAGCGTTTCCAAGCTTCTCCATTCTAGCACCACTAAAACTCTGTTGTAGTGTGTAGTAGTATGGATGTAGCTGTTCAAAGTGTGGTTGGTTGCAGACCAATGCCCTATTTTCTTAAATCATCCTAAGGCTGAGACGATCTCGGTTCCATTGTAACTCCATGGACTAAGATCCTTTTAGTCTGAACATTTCTTTGTGAAAATAAGCCCTGTCTGTAAGGATTAATGTTGCAAATAATTTTGTGTCACACCCACAAAATTCCCGTTTTGCAATAAACGTGTTTAATTCTAAACAGTCTGAGGCAATAATCCTCTTATACCTCTCAGCATATGCTTCATGATATACTCAACAGTGTGCTTTTAATTACTTGAATATGCTGTTTCACACAGGGTCAGCTTATGTGTTTATTTAAGAAATCCACTCTTGATAATAGGTTATTAAAGCATTGTAAATCGAGCCGTCCTGTAGAGATGAGAGGCTCGGCAGGGAGCAGGATGACCAGTGCATCAGTACAGAGAGAAAAGAGGGGTTTTAATGAATCAGCTCAGATCACACAACATCACTGGGCTGCTGGAGCATCTAACGTTATGCATAAACGTTTATCCCACCTCAGTTCTCCCTGACTTATAGTTAGATTTTACCTGAACTGTGGAGGAGATTTCTCTTCTGACCAACATCACAATGATGATAAATCTAACTTCTTCAATCTGTGGGGGGTTTTGGAGTATTTTTGTGTTTATGTAGTATTGTGCTGCACAATATATCGCAAAAGACGAATTGACCTTCGTTAAACGGTGTTCCATGTGCCATGCATGTCAATATATTTGGCCAATCAGATGGAGCCCTGCTGCCCTAGATAATAAATTAAAGATATTCAGATCATTGATGGTCCTGCCCAGGGATTTTCCTGCATAGATAATTGCGAGACCCCTCCCACTTGGGGTGTGGACCTGTCTGTGGTCCCTGTGTCCGTAGCCATTTGGAATTTTCCAATAAAACCATGCTGTTGGAATGGAAATAATGCTTTTTTCATGTCAAGGCTGTGTAGACCACTCACTTTATATGGTTTATGTTAGCAGTGAACCCTTTAACATCATACACTTAAGCATTTGTTTATTAATTTCAAGTCATATCGTCATCGCAATAATAAACAACGTTATCGCATGTTTTCCTAATATCGTGCCAACCTAACAAATATGTCTCTCAAGATATTTTCTGTTTATTTGAATAAAACCATCGTCCTCCTGATGATTGCTCAGCTACAATAAGAGCATTTTGAGAGAAAACAGACACACCTGATTCGTGTGCTGTCTCAGTCAGACACCACACATTATTTATTTGACAACATCAAATTATTATTTTGTTCCATAACGCCACAGTGCAGCATATCGCATTCAAACATTATACAGACAGCCAGAGATGGCAGGGGGAATAGGTATTGCTGGAGCTGCCAGACCTCCATAGCCCCTCTTCAGTCCCGCAGTCCTGCTTCATCAGCAGTCCTCTCTCTGTCTAACACATGAAGCCTCTCTCTGTGCGCGCAGCCTCCCTGCCTGTCAGACAGTGAATGTCCCCGTCCTCTCCCTGTGTGCTTCGTTAAGCCTGTCAGCATTGAAGTGAAGCCCTGACACCAGCACCCTGGCTCGGTTAGCGTATCCAGCTCCCACTCTACGCCACAGGCTGCTGGATGAAGCAGAGTTAGTTGCAGTAATGATGAACAATGAGAGTCTTCTATGGATAAGAGATTGTCAGCGGTGCTCTATGTGTCTGATATCGCTTCAAATATTACAGCACTTAAGGCTCTCTCCCATTGATGTGAACACTTGACAGTAAACTGGTGCAGAAACAGTCACTTATTTGTGGGTGAGACTGAGATCATTCGTCTCCAAGTATCGAGCAAGAAACTAACATCTTACAACTGAATTGACAAAACTGAATTGTTTGTGCAAATTGTCTTGACTTGAAAGTGTTATATGAGCGTAAGAGGAAGGTATTAAACATTGCTGCCAAACCCAAGTCCCCTATCTATAGGAGTTGAGAGCCCACAGCAGAGAAGGCTGCTATACCTCAATACAGAACAACAGCGTGTTTAATCAAGGCACAGCTGAAGCATTCTATTTCCCCTCTTTGTGTGTAGCAGTGAAACATAATGGTTTGCAGTCAGTTATTGTGTCTGAGCCTAAAAACAGCACGCCAGTGAACAAATTGGAACTACTTCTTTTTGATTCTATTCCCATGGAAAACATAGAGGACCTTCTCATGAGTCGTTATACACTTTATTTTCCATTTCCTGCATTCCCCTCTGCCTGTTTGTTTTCTGATTCGTCTCCTCCTTTTTTCTTGTCGTTCATCAGCTCAGTGACCCGCTTCTGCCTCTTTGAGCTCAGTTTCATTGATCAAAGTAGCTAAAATCGAATTGTGTAAATTAAAAAGGGATAATGACACACATCCAAACAGTTTGAAGGCTTCTTCCATAACTCCAGAGTATTTGTGTACCAAGCCTTACATGAGATCATGGTGTATGAAATCATCTCAGTTCAGTCTACATCATTACTTTCCTCCTAACAATAACACAGCAACAGCAAACATACCACCAGCTTGCTCCACTGGGTGCAGTAAAGAACGATTTGCCTAAGCTCAGATGTTTTGTCTTAAGCATAAGTATAGATGTGACATTGAGCGTTACAGCTTGATCTGTTCTATTTATTACTATTACAGCAGAAAAGAGGGTGAGTGAAGGAAGGACAGACAGAGTTAAGGATTAGTCAATCTCAGAGCCCGTCAGCTATCGACATTAGTCTCTGGAGCCAACGGACAATATTTTGGGGCTTCTGGTACAGACAGCGGATATCGAGGCCAAGAATCTCGTACACTGTTACATTCCGACTAGTTTTTTTTATCACACGAGTCGAAGGTTTCACACAAAACACAAACAACCTTTTGGCTACTCTCTGCTACTCTCTTGATCTGTATTTACTGCTATCTGCATATAAATACAGATCAAGTAAAAAGCTGAGGCATTTTAGTCAGTATTTATCTGCTGGCAACCAAATCCTTCTCAAATGTAATTGGTCAAACCCGAAATGGAAACCATAAGGATTCTGACCCTAGAATATTTTCCCTTCTCTACAGATTCTGCATATCCACACGTATAATCCGTTAAGGTAAATTACATCTAGATGTTTTGTAAAGATTACCTTATTTTGATTATGATATTTCTGCAATCTGCATGTATTGGAAATAGTGAAACGGAGCAAAGAGGTCTCCATTGTCAAGACAAATGTATTATTGTAAAACAGTAACAGACGGTGGATGGTTACGTCATTTGTATTTTGCTGTACAGTTTTAAAGGTTTAGGCCTAAATCTGGAGACCTTAAATTAAATTGTTTACAGTGTCTATCCCATCACCACTTTCCTTTATTCTTTATTTTCTTTTGATCGTGGCAGAAGTTTCTACTCTACATTGTTTCTGTCTCTATCTCTTTTCTTTCTCTGTCTGTGTCTCTCTGTCCTTTTTAGTTTTCATCACCTTCTGTTATCTGCACTCTGCCCCTACCCGCCTGTCACTGACAGGAAGAAGGCAGGTCTTCTTTTTTTTTACTTCCTAACTGAAGCAGGGTGTGTCGCTTCAGTTTCCTCTCCTAAAAAAAGAGCATGTTCTCTACGTTTTCACGGAGCCACACACAAATGGAGTTACTGCATAGCAGGAGGGAGTGGCGGTTGTGGGTCAACATCACAGCAACTCTCAGACTTTCAATCTCGCTGTCGGCTCCTCCGCTCCTCCAGGCGGTTGCAGCTGTGCAACTGTCTGGTTTGCTGGTTGACACATATGAGCGGTTATTGATGTCTCACCTCGTTGCTGTGTGGGTTTACTTACAAAAAATGAAGTCACACATACACACTCAAACAGCAATGTGTCGTTTGCAGTGTATATGTATACTATATTAAATCCATCAGCATCCTCCCAAGTTTGACCTCATACTCATCAGATGAAGCCCTCCATCTTCCACATTCCCTCGTGTTTCTTTTTTCATTTAGTAGGCTGCTCGCTACATCTCTCACTTCTTACACTTTCATCCATCATTCATAAATTGAAGGGCAGTCCATGCAGGCGCTTGAGTGATGATGACTCAAATTGCGGAGGAGATGGAGGTCACTGGTGTCTTCAATTGGTCCTCGAGTGAGGGGTTAGAGAAGAGAGCTTTGTGTTAACAGCCCTGGGGTGTAGGCCAGTAGAGCAGTTCAATAGTCTGGACCCAGAGTGTGAGTGTATGTCCAAACAGTGGGATGACTTGGGGATTTTAATTCAACAGAGCATTCAGTTGGAGTATATTCAAAAACAATTATCCTTTACATATAAATGCATTATTATTATCTTTCCTATTTTTGCTGTGGCTATTTAATATCACACAATATGGTCCTGAAAGGGGTTAATTGTAAATTGCATTACTGTAATTATAGCAGGTGTCATAGATATGGAAACATATATATAGATAGATAAATGCATGGATAGATAAAGATATATTGTTATATCTTCTCGCTGGAGGTAAGAATCATGCCTGTCTCTCGTAATTAACTTTCTAAAATTAAGCTGTTTATTTTACAGAATTTACCGGAAGCAAACTAAACCCTTAGATATCTGTTATATCCCACCAGTCATTGCTCCCTTCTCTTACCTCTCCTGCAGACAGTGGACATTCATAAAGAGAAGGTGGCACGCCGGGAGATCGGCATCCTGACCACCAATAAAAACACCTCTCGCACCCACAAGATCATCGCCCCGGGCAACATGGAGCGGCCGGTGCGCTACATCCGAAAGCCCATCGACTACACGCTGCTGGATGATGTGGGTCACGGCGTCAAGGTAAGATTTCTCTGATTGTCATTTTAATATAAAACCCCTGTTGCAAGCAGAGCAAACTCCATAGTCATAAAAGACTTAAAGGTAATTTAAGGACAATGTAGTAATTTACCTATATTGCTGTAGCATCCTTATATGTGTTCTTTTTTTCGCTACTGCTTTTTAAAAAGCAATTTGAAACTCTTCTAGCTTCTCCAAATCCAGACTGCTGCAGCTTCTGTGAAGCCCAGACTCATTACTTTGATATATTGTCCTGATTTGCAGCGTCGATTAGACAGGAAACACGTACTTAGTGGAGTTCACACCTTCATGTGAACAAGCTTTGTCTGCAAGATTGTGTGCCGTCATGACTCACTTACACACTGCAGGTCAATCAATACACTGACCTTTTTGTTCATTATGTGTAGAGGACCATATAAATGTAACAACCCTTGAATACGTTGGTAGCAGACCATGGCTAAAAGCTTTGTTTGTCCTTGTTTGTTCATGCCAAAGCTGGAAATCATTAGTGTGTGTGGTGTGTGTGTGTGTGTGTGTGTGTCTGTGTGTGGGTGTCTGTGTGTGTGTGTGTCTGTCTGTTTGTCAAGTCCAGAGTGTGAGCAAGAAAGAGACCTTTCAGCCAAGTGTTACTCATACCATCACATTGAATTGAATCGTGGGAAAATGTTCCTTCATCCTTTTTTCCAACTCATTCTTCCATCTTTCATTCTCTCTCTCCATGATCCATCCGCTCTCTCCTCCCCCCACTTCTTTGCCTCTTTTACACTGCATTCTGTGTCTGTGTGCATTAGACTAGTGTGTACACACATTCATGTACATTGATTGATTGAATCATAAATTCCTGCTGTGTGTTTGAGACGGCCTCTTCATCCCTCTCCGCGTGTCTGTCTGTGGAGATAGTGGTTGTCGGCTGATTTTCAAACATCCGCTAATTCAAATTCAGAAGCTTGTGTTTCCTCCTGTGAGAGCTGGCTCACTGAGAAACATTTGTCACGGGCCCGCTATGCAAATAAAGCATCAATCATGGAGGTTGCAAATTATAGATCACTGCAGAAATCAGTGCAGACCCTTGTAGATGCAAGAACATGTGCAATATTTATTCCTCTTTCATTATACAAAGAAAAACACAAGCTGGAAATCTGTAAAATTGCAGTTTTGGGACGTTCTAGATTTGGAGAGCACCATCATCAAGTTTGTTGATTTCAATCCGGTTTAGATCATCATCATCATGGCTATTGGTTTGATTTGAAATCTCTGATTTGCATCTGTGGCCTTTCATGTGCGGTGTTTCCCCTCAATCATCTTGAGTGGCATTCTGCCATGATTAAATTAGTCCTGCCACAGTTTTGTAATAAACCAAAAAATATTTTACACTTCTCATTATAACATTAGACATCTCAAACTTGGTGTTTTGCTCAGGTACTGCATTCCATAGCTGTGTGCGGCGCCATTTGCAGTGTGCTCGCTCTTGTACAGCACGCTCATTCTACAGTCCACACGTTGTTACGGCCAATGCAGATAGACACCACAGGAATGTCATGCATTGACGTGCTTCTGCTTGTGTATTTGTTTTCAAGTCCAATTTGTATTCTTGCTGTGTTTAAAACAGCAGCTTATTAGCACTCCAACCTTTCAGCCTATTTCCTCCTGCCTTGGTGGAATCCCCCGAGCGAGGGAGGCGAGATCACCGCCTCCACATCCACATAATCAGGGGAACTCGCACATGAGTAGATGGGAAGTCAGACTAGAGCATGGAAAAGACCCATTCACACATTTACGGATGACTGTGCTCAACCTTTCACCGTAATAGGCTTTATTGGCGTTACTGGCAGTTACCAGGGTGACACAGTTTTAGCCACGCCAACAGTCTGAGCACCTCAATCCTGCTATTTATGACCTCACCGTTTCTCAGAGCAACACTTACAATGTCAGCACAGCTGAGTCAAGTCAAGCCACCGCTCAATTATTTGCAGTCTGTGTCTGAGGATTGAAGTAACTCTCACTGTGATTACAGTTTGTAACACATTTCCAGACACTGATGAACACAGACTAGACATACTAGTGCTGATATGCACAGGGTTTAGTGTAACAGATAATCTGCCAAATAAAGTTGAGAATGTGATAAGTTTTGAAACAATTACTGTCTACATATTGCAGCAATTATTCAAACATTTAAGCTGCAAGTTGTTGCTTTTCTATGCTTTATACAATTGAACATTGACATTTTTATTAAATATGATACGTATGCTCTGGAAAAATATTAATGAGAATTGGTATGGGGCTGTCATTGTAGACAAACTATTGACAAATGTGTCTTGAATCTGTATTAGATTTGAAAGCGTGTAAAAAAAACTACTAATATGCATTCAAATCCGTGTGTGTGTTACTGGATTTGTGCATATATAAGTCAATATATGCAAATATGTCCCTTTACACATTCACAAATCGCATATTGCAGAGATTATTTTACACTTGGACGGATTAGGACTCACATTTGTCACAAATTTTGCTACAATAACGGCCTCACCATTTTTTTCCCCAATTTTTTTAATGATAATGAAAATGGTTGGTCTAAATGTGATAAAATATGTGAATGTTGTGCAATAGCGCTGATGGTTATAGAGCTGTAATAATTAGGTTTTCAGACACAAACACACTGATAAATGCCACATTAGAGTTTATTTCTGGTTATTTGACATATTTCTTTATTAGTCTCCTTGATGTGCTATGCAACTCTCTTACTCTTTTCCTCAAGACACTCTTTCCACTCTACATACTGTATGTAAATGTTAATTGACGAAGAGTAATTTATACAAGATGTTTAACTTTCATGCTTGCTCTCACTACAATGATAATACAACTCACTTTTAACCAATGAGCATATTTTCTGTCTTCTCTCTCTGCCTGCTTGCACTCAGTGGCTTAAAGCCAAGGTAAGAAATGGTTGTCTTTCTCTTATTTTTATTGATAAAAGTCAAAACCCTCCAAGGTATCCATGCACTCTTGTCCTTTAGCTTTCAGTTGCAAAACAGACATGATAACTATTCCAAGTATAGACATGTGTGAACCATGATAGGTTAAATTGAATGTGTTTGGTTTGTTGTAGTAAATTAAAGAAAACTGGAAACAGGAGATAATAAACTTATTAATACATCTATTCTTCAACATGTATTCCCATGTTCTGTATCTCTTCATCCATACACCCACAACCAGTGAGTGACATCCCATTTTACTTGTGTCTTAGTGTAAAGAAATTAGTCACATATTTAGGGGTGCTTTCTGTGCTTCTCCTTCCATCTCTCTTCGCTTCCTATTCCGTAGCTTTCTGCCAGTTTTTCTTCAAAATATTATGCCTTTATAAAAGTGAAGCTGAGATACTTATATCAAAATAACCCATGTGTTGCTTTTATTCTTCAGTCCTAGTTATTAGCATAGGGAACAATGACGTCGGCTATTCGAATTACACAAAAGCAGTATTTTAACGCATCCTTGCTCCTCTAGCAACATGGGAACAATGCAGCAGGGCGAGGAGGAACCCTCGCTAGGACCAACCCCCCGACACAGAAGCCCCCAAGTCCTCCCATGGCTGGTCGTGGTACCCTGGGGTAAGAACTTAAAGCAGTTGTGGTAGTTTTTAATATGCATTTTATTTGTTAAAATTTGTGAAATCTACACTGTTATACAGTTGTTTTGACACAGTTTTACAAAGGTTATCTATGACACCAGGGTCAGCAGACTATGGCTCCATAAGCAAGTTCTTTGTCTCTGTGCAGGCGTAACACTCCCTACAAGACACTGGAGCCTGTGAAGCCCCCAGTGGTGCCTAATGACTACATGACGAGCCCAGGACGACTGGGCAGCCAGCACAGCCCTGCACGCACAGCCTCGCTCAACCAGAGGCCCAGGACACACAGGTAGCATAGACCATCTCCTCTTATGCCTGAAGCTTATATATAATCGGTTTGGACACTTTTATACTCAGCTGAATACGTTTCAGGGTGCTGCTGTTGTTAATGCTGCTTCTATGTCACAATGTTATGTTTACTGAGTTATCATTCATGTTATGAATACCATTGCTTCAGAGGACCCGACCTGTTTGGAGTAGAAAGGCCTTTATAGTCCGCGTAGACCGTCTTGTCTATGGAGGGTTTCCTATTTGTGTCACCAGCTTGTCCTGCTCTGACCATTTGCATCGATAGCTTCTTACTGCACTTCAGCCATCCTAAAAGCTAGCTCGATAGCTTTGTCACAAGTGTGCAATGAATCGCGAGATAGGTTGGCCAAAGAAGGATCCACCTGGTAGATACTTTGTTTTGTGAAGGACTGGAAGGCTGCATTTGAAGGAGCCTAGTCATGCGGCTGTGATTCAATCAGTCTTCAAATGCAGCCGAGACACCTCAGAAAGATGTGTCTCTGAATTCAGACACATTCTCAACATGTGACATGTAGATCTTACCAGGTAAAATACCTTGAATTTAGAGCTACTGAAAAGAAGATTTTCCTAAAATCTGGTCCATTCGATTGAATTACTTACTATAAGTGAAAGGTGCGATGGTTGATATAATAAATAGTGAGTAGCCTAATTTTCCTAATAAGCTGCCATACTAGGTGCTGGGGATCGAAGCATCATTTTTGTGGATGACCCCGTCCAAAGTTGCTGATGTTTTTTTAATTGGAGCCATTATTGACAAGTAAAACAAATTTGACTTTGTTTCAGTATCTACGTGTGAAATTTCCCCAAAAACACAACAAAGCTTGCCCACAAATAATCTGTTGCCACAGGGACGCTAATATTGTTTTGAGAGAATGACATAAGAGGGAGTAATGATTGGATGTCAACTGCTGTGATTTCCTCTCACATATGCTCACCATTAAAGACTCTCTCTCTCTCTCTCTCTCTCTCTCTCTCTCTCTCTCTGCAGTGGCAGCAGTGGGGGCAGTGGCGGAAGGGAGAACAGTGGAGGCAGTGCAGTCAGTCTCCCTCTGGCAGTTCCCACCCCATCCCCTCCCAGTTTGGGGCAAGGTGAGCCTCAGCATCTGTAATTTCACTGTTCTAGTGTCCACAGTACGAACTAAATGCTGTGAAGGCTCTCCTCTGTCTCTCTGTGCATTCACGTGCTTCTTCTCCCCCCGGAGTTGTGAAATTGTTATTTTGACTTGTGTGTGTTCATGAGCTTTGAAGTCTGAATGTAGAAAAACCATGGACGCTGTAAACAAAATGTGTTTTATTGATTTGTCTAGAGCGTTTAGACACCTTGACACCTCTTTCCAACATTTGCATCATAACAAAGAGCTAAAAAAAAACTCAGGTGTGACAGACATAGTTTCAAAGATTTTAAGTTCACATTAAAGGCTAAATTCTGAGCATATTGTATAATGTGAATTGGAATTTTCACAGATTTTCCAAGTTGTTACAACTTGAGATGCTGCTCATTTTACTAGTTTTCCAGTCAAAAAACAATTTTTTCCAATTAACACACAATCTGTGTTTGCTGCTTGTTTTCTTTGTTCTCATTGGTCTAGTCTTCTCCTCAGGAGTTTCTTAAAGTTAAAAAAGTAAAAAAAAGGCCAATATTTTTCTTATTTTTGAGGAAATTTATATTAATGCGTAGCATTTGGCGGCATTCATTTTTATTCAAGCCTTATTTTGTTGCCTGACAAGGGATTAACAAATAAAATGCCTTAAACTAAGGTATAAGTCTCAAACATCAAGCTTAATTTATAGCTTTATTGACTAATTGCATTGTAAAATAAACTGAATTTAAATACTCTTATTATACCAGCAGCAGCTAAAATTGATTTATCAGGCAGATGTATTAACAGCGAGTAATAGCGTCTCTCCTCCCCGTTTCCTTCAGTAGCGACGTCCTCAGCCCCAGTGCACCAGGGCCCCGGCTTGGGTCCCATCCCCATGTCCCAGTTCGGCACCATCTCCCGCCAGATCTCCCGTCACTCCTCCACCACCTCCTCTGCCTCCATGGTGTCAGCCACCGGCACCTACCGTCGAGCACCCTCCGTCTCCTCCCAGCAGCCGCACGTCAACGGGGGCCCTGCTTACACACAGAACTCAAGTAACTCAGATTTAATGTCTTTATATGAGTTTGTTATATACTGTGTGGTTTATTAAATGGTTGGTGTGATGAAATGTGTATAATAAGGGTTTTGGTAACAACAATTAACAACAAGGGAGAAAGATCTTAAATTGCATTTACTGGCATTCAAAATATGCAGAGCCGCCTTTTTTCAATATAATTGAACTTACACGTAAAATTCATGTTATATTGACACCACTAGGTTTAATTAAAAACACATTATTGCTGGTACAGATACTCCTGGCGTCCTCCAGAGTTTTAGAGCTGCAGAAACGTTCTAAAAAGTTTCGAAAGGCTTTTTAGTTTGAAAAGGGCAGGTCTGTGTTTTAGTCTGGACGGGCAGAAACAGATTTGTCTGGAAACAAAATGGGAGTCACTCACAACTGCTTGCCGAAACCCATCTGGTAGAAAAAAACATACATAAGTTCTTGGCTACTTGTTGCTAACCACACCATTGATTATCAATCTCAAAAGGTTGCTTACCATTTTCTTAGCTAACTGCTGTTGTGCAGTTAAATTCTGAATTTTACAATGATACAACAGTTTACATTTGTAGGAGATGTTATTCATTGGTACAAGTTATTCAGGCTTGTGGGTATGTACGGGTGAAAACACCATTTTGAAACAAAAACCTCCTATGTATGTATCCTCAGCCTCTCCTATAGCTGCTGCTCAACTGCTAAAATCAGTCCTCTGGGTCTAAGAGATATGCACAGGCAAGGCCCTGCACAGGCATATTAATTATGAATCATAATTACTGAAGCAGAGTGTTTCATTACCATTTCTAATTGAGTTATGACATTATCACTTAAGTCAGCTGAAGTCAGTTTCTTGTTAAGGGAAGAAAAGAGGCATTTCAGGGCAAAAAAAAACGTCATCAGAGGATCGGCATGGGGATCCCAGGAAATATGCATATTTTCTGTTGGAGGAGTAGAATTTATTTTGGCAGACATCACTCCAGGCCATTCTCCTCCGATGGATCCTGTCTCAAAGGACGAGCACAAAAACGCAGGAGGAGGAGGAGGAGGAGGCTGCCTGTCTTGCCTGGGAGGAGAGAGACTATGATGCAGAGTCTGTATCAGCCAGAGACTTAAACTGGGGCATCACATTATCTCTGCAACTGAAAATTAATTAAAGTCAAAGTAAAGTTTGCATTTCAAGCAGCTGTAATAGAAGTTTCACAATGAAAAGCCTTGTTCTGGTACGAGAGGCCGCTCATTGAGCCCTCAGGGTGTAGCTGTGGATGGATGTTGCCGTTCGGTGAGAGCAGGGTGGAATAATAAGACATTACTGGCCAGCGAGATTACAGACGCCCCTCCATTACATGTGATTTATGAGTCAGACCTGGCCTGTGTGTGTGTTTGACATCATGTCTTTGAGTGTTTCTCTTTGTGTCCATTCATTTATCTCCTCTCTAAAGACAGCCAAACAAAAAGCTGCTTTATAGGGGCCAAAGAGAGACATTATACAGGTACAAGTTCATTCAGTAAATGTTGCTCTTGATCCACACACACCGCTCTAATGAGCATTTAATGATATTCTGAATTGGGTCGGATCCAGATGCCGCGGCTACATGTCAATGCTGTTGTGGGAACAAATGCCTGCTACTGCATTCTCACTTGTCACTATAGCACATCGCACCACTTCCATTAGCAGCTACCACTGCCTACAGGCTTTGCTTTGGTCCTAGCAGACGCTGACTTGGTATATTCTCAGACTGAGAGTAAAAAGCAGCTTTAGCCGAGCTTGGAAAACGCAGCACAAAAGAACACTGACAGTGACGCTTGCTCCACTGTTTCACTTGCTCACAAGCTTTTTGTCTTATTCTTTCCTCATCATTCTCAACTCTGCTTTATCCCTCCATGATGTGGTTTGTTCTTTTCTTGTACCGTCCCTCTCTCTCTGTCCACCACCTCCATCGCTCTCTGTCTCACTGCTGCTCGTCTGGCTTCTCTGGGTGTTGCTGCTCCAGTGTCTGTGGCTCCTCCGCCTCCTCCTCCCATGGTCCAGCTGACCCCACAGATCCCACTGACCGGCTTTGTAGCCAGAATGCAGGAAACCAGTAAGTACTCGACAGATACATAGACATTTACTTAAACTTATCAATGAAGACACACAGTGGGCCCTGCTCTACAGGTAGTTAAATGCACAAATATACATTATATACACACAGGTGTAAACTCATTCATATCTATGAACTATGAAGTCATACACTTACAAAGATGAAACTACAAAACTGCTCACATCCACTCACTCATAGATACATTTGCACTAAACAAACACGTAAACAGCAGATAGGGCTGGACAAAAAACTGAATGAAATATAAAGTCCTCCAGTGACATATAACCAAATGTTCAACCAACCACCACCTCAGTAGTTTTAATTGCTAATGCAGGGCTATAACAGCAAAGGAAATGCATTAAACTGTATAAAAACATTGACAGCACATCGCCGCTTCCTCCTACTCGCTAGAAATTAAGTAAAATGTCCTTGCCCATTTGAAACCAAAGTCTGCACAGTAGTGATCATGGGGTTGAAGTCCCGCCCAATACACATGCCAGAACAATCAGGAGTCAGCCTCAGTTGTCAATCTTAATTTTCCACAGATTTTACAAAACGCATCAGAAAAATGAGAACTTGAGCATACACTAACTCTGGTAAGAGCTACCTAAAGCTAAAGTGTATTTAATATTGGTTTTATTTCTTTAGTCTGGTCCATATTCCATCCACTAATATGGGTGGGGTTCATAACCTACCCTGCAGCTAGCCACTAGAGGGCAATTGAGATACTGGCTTCACTTTTTGTAGCCATCATATCGTCTCTCTTTATATACAGTCTATGGAAATACTTGCACTGATATATGAAAAAGGTTATTTGTAAAAACAGTATATTGTCATCATGGCAAAATTGTACTTTTGAACAGATTTGAGGTAATTTGCTAATATTCTAGAAACATTTAAATAGACATGTGAAAATTACTTTCATCACATCTATTTGAATACTTCTGAAATGGTGTCTGCATCCTCAAACCGCCTCACATTTCCAGCCTGCTCCGTGGCTTGCTACACTCAGTGCATCTTCTCCTGCACTCTATGTGGGTGTGAGGGAGAGCACTCGCCCCTCAGACGTCTTTCTGTCTGTCGCCATGGTGATGAATGGGTCACTGAAGGCGTGCGACCTGTACTCTCTGTCCACTGGGGAGAGAAAATGTGACCTGAAGCTGTGTCCTGATTCTCCTGCTGCCTGTCTGCAGAGATGCAGACTGGCGGAGATGTGGGACTCCGCCAGTCTGCATCTCTGCAGACAGGCGGAGTCTGCTCAAACGTGAGGAATTGTGACATCCCACTGAACCAAAGTACTTAACTGAAAACGGAATTCTATATAAGTAGGAAGTATAAGAGGAACTGTAATGTTAATATGAAAAGCAATGTCTACTCTGATCTTAAAGATCAACTCCTTAATAACATATTTTAACAGAGATTTTCTTTCTGCCTGAATTGTAATTGTCATCACATAGGGAATTCAGTCAGATATGATCCTCGCCAACTAGATTCTTTCACTCTGAGTTATTATAAAACAAGATGTGTTTACACAGACCTTTTAAAGGGAAAATGGATAACACCAATACAATCCAAGATGAGTTATGTTATAGTAAAGCTTATATTTCAGCTCTTGATGCTGAAACGGATAAAGTAATTTGCTAGACTAGTGGAAAAACAGGTATGTTAGCACAAAGGAATTGAAGTCATGAGATAAATCCAGTCCTCTGCTGCTTTATCACTAGTTTTTAATTGGAAAAGCAGGTTAATAAATGATTGAGATAAAAATGTGCAGTTTTTCTTTAATCACGGAAGTGGATGCTGCAGGGAGACCTGCTCCTAGGGGACACTCGTATCACAAGCACACACGTAGCTCAAAGACTGAAGGACCAGTGGGAGCAGGTCAGAGCCGAGTTAAGCTTTTAAAACCACATTTTCTCTACAAAACCAATCCCCCCATTTAACCACATCGCGGCTGTGTCAACAACAGAGAGAAAGAATGTGTCCTTTCTGCTGAATCCTTTAGATCTCACTAAACTGACTCACATAGGACATACGGGGCTTTATTAACCTGCAGGACTTTCAATATATTATAAATAACACTTGTGATTTTCAATATATTTTAAATAACACATGTGATAACTACTGACTGTATCTTAGGGTAATTGCACTAATAATTGAATCGAATAATATTCCTCTCTCAAAGTTCCTCGAGGTGCTACTTCCTGTCAGTGTTGAAATATAAACAATATAATATATATAATATATAATAAAATATATATAATATATAATAAAATATATACACTATGTTTGAATTTACAGAAAATATAATGGAACTAATTGGATAAATAAATACTGAGTGTTGAGTGATTAGGATTCCTGATCTGAATATGTGTCATAGTTAAGGGAACTAAGAACCACGAGTAGATGCTGTGAGATAACTGCCTAACTAAAACTTAAATAAGACCCTAAGCTGCCATCTAGTGTAAAATTAGATTACTGCACGTTTAAGAGGACATTTGATGGAAAACTGACACAGCTGAAGTGTTCATCATTATAACAAGGCTCAACCCTTTTGGTTAAGATGATGATATTCTATCGTAAACTTAACAGTCTAGAATATTGTGCATGCTTCCTCCGCACAGTAGCTTTTGTTGTTGCCAAATATAGTTAAATCATCAAATACTGTTTATTTTTGCAGGTTTGATGTAGCCAACAGAAAAATATCTTTGGAAAAATCATTGAATTTTGATATAGGGAAAAAGTTATGAAAATGCTGCTGCAGGAGATTTTCAATTCCATGCTGCACCATTAGATCAATGTTGTTTCTCTCTTGTGCTTTTTTTTCATTTTCTTTTTAACGTCCTCTCTCAAACTCTTTCTCTCCTTCAGTAACAGACAGCCCGGCCCCGCCTCCCCCTCCTCCACCCGAGGACATGGGAGTGTTTGAGGAACCCTCCCCTCCTCCTCCTCCCCCACCTGTGGACTACGAGGAAGAGGATGCATCAGTGGTCCAGTACAGTGACCCCTACGCTGACGGCGACCCCCAATGGGCCCCCAAGATTTTTTTAGAGAAAGGTTAATGAAAAAAAATCACATGTGGACACAGTTTTATTTATACTTCTGTTCTCCACTCATGAGCGAACCGCTTGTTTTCTTTGAAACTGTTTTCTTTACTGCCTCTTTCCAGTTGTGGCCATCTACGACTACAGCAAGGACAAGGAGGATGAGCTGTCCTTCATGGAGGGATCCATCATCTACATAATCAAGAAGAACGATGACGGCTGGTTCGAAGGCGTCGCCAACGGCGTCACCGGACTCTTCCCAGGAAACTACGTGGAGTCCATCATGCACTATGCTGACTAAAAAGAGCAGGACACAAAAGCAGTACTGCAGTTTGGAGCACAGATCAAACCCTGAAGATGTACAGATGTATGCAGTGTGGCAATAGCATTCATTCAACTCCTGTTTTCAATGAAGTGCCATGGTGAAGTCTTTGGAATATACTAAATGCTTTTCTTTTAGGGGAGCTCGTGCTTCCAAGGTTATGTTCCAAAAGAAAAAAAGTCCAAATGAGGGGGGGGGGGGGGGGGGGGGTGAAGCTTTTGATGACTGTGGTCTGTTCGTTTACACTGTCGGTTGGACTCTTCAAACCGGGTCACATTTAGCCTCACAATAAATCACAATGAATCAAGATCGTTACAAAGAACACCATACAAATATGGAGGTATAGTGTTACTTTGGGTATGTGCAACCAACGCTTCCAGTATTTATTGCACACAGCATACAACTGAGATTAAAAGCCACATTGAAGAAACAAAGAATCTGAAATCTTGAGATATTTCAAAGAAAAACACCTTTTTTATTGAAGGAAAAAGCAGTAAGGAGAATACATGCCTGAGTCCCACTCATTCTGCATCCAAAGTCTTGTTCTAATCTCAGTGGTTCTTGAAAAATAATGAAACCGCTCCGAATATCATATCAATAACCTTGCAGTCAACCACTAATAAACATTTTCTCTACAAAGGATTTTATTCTTGTAATATAACTTCCCTCTGGAAATAATAGAACTGTATTCCTGTTATATTACAACTTACTTCTTGTAATAATACAACTTACTTCTTATATTACAACTTCTTGTGATATTGTGACATTAATCTTGTGATATTACGATTTTTATTTGAAATGTCATGACATTAATCTTGTAATACTACAGCTTCAACCTAATACAACTTAGTTCTCTTGATCTCAGATTATTTTCCTTAACGTGGCCTAATACTCTGTAGTAGCAATGGTGAAAGTGAAGTATTACCACACTTTGAACAGATGTGGCAGTGTAGCACGGTGATGACAAAATGCTCCACAGACTGTAGACCAGCAGACCAACTCCTCCCTCCTTTCCAGAACATCCATCTCTTCTTCTCCTCATCAACGTAAAAAAAAAACAAAAAAGGACTAAAAGGACACACGAACATCAACAAGTGCATTAGGACACGACTGAATGTCCCGTGCTGTCGATGTCCAAATCACAAGATGTTTCAGATGTGGGTTGAACAAAGCAACCTGGCGTTGTGTATCTACTATGCTCTGTGTCGGTGAGGTCGCTGTTAAAAGGGTGAAGTGAGTGTACAGAATGCATAACAAAAAAAAAGAAAGAAGACCTTTGGAGTTTCTTTCCGTTCTCTAACGGGAAACGTGTATATAGACTAATGTGAGAAGCTGCCAGTACAGTACATTTGTCAGTTAGTGTGTTTCACCTGTGAGTTGCCATCAGCATCAGTGGAAGTGGTGCCAAGATAGTTTTTTTTATTTTTTTTTATCGAATATTAATTTCATTCATCATTCACAGTGTCGTTTTAACTTCACCCAGGCAGAGGGGCTGTGTACAAACATTTATTTTTGTGTGAAGTCACAGTTTTTTATCTTAACGATCACTGGCACTTTTTTTGCCGATGCTGTCCAGCTACTGTAGCAGAGCCCCGACGTGTTTCTTGCTTCAGAACGAGGAGCAGAGAAAGAAGGACTAACTCGTATGTTTTCATGTTTTCCATTGTGTTGGAATAGCTGCACTGATTAGTTATCGACGACTGTGAGGACTGGACAACATAACAGCTGCTCTCTGAGGAGTGTTTTTACATGTGTTGAAGTTTTCTGCTGGTTTGCCATCGATGGTGTGGTGCTTCACATCGGTGCTCAATAACCACAATCACCATTACAGACAACCTCAAAACACAGCCGCTCTACATCGAAATGTAACAGAGGGTTTCAGTGTCCTTATTTTGCTAGAGAAGGTGAACATACTGATCCCCAATCACTTCTACACTGAATGTAGGTGACTCAGCAGCAATGTACTACAGCTATAATCAGCCTGCTACTAATGTTCTCATGTCCAGAGTCTGTACTACTCGTGACTGACGCCTGTTATCTGCGGTAAAGAAATGAAAAGCGAATCCCGAGGGCTTAAAAACAGTGCTGGTGTGATGACCCGTTTTCTTTTCTTTTCTACTGCTTTGGCAAAATAAGATTCCTGCTCTTTCAAAGTGATTGTCGGTGCCATTAAAACTCGCTGTGAAATATCATCAAAGCAAACGCTCACCTCAGAATACTGTACATGTTTCTAACAGCTGAACATAATCATGTGTACTTAATGAGCCTTGGACATGAACTTGTATTCTGAAATGGATTCCGAGGAAACCTTTTTCAGGTTTCTGCACACGAGAAAAGACGACAGCTCGGTCAAATCCAGAGTATTTCATTGAGCCTCCTCCGTGCATGAACGTATCTTAACGTCATTACAGTGAGTGATCTGCCACTACATCCCATCGTTGATTGTATTCTTTCCATCATGAGGTCGATTTGTTTGTGAGGAAAACAACATTTTTCTACTTACTGTCTTTCTAGCTTTGCATTCAACTTGTTCTTATGTCTGAGACTGCTGAGGACGGACCGTTAGCAGTTTGTATGTAAAGGATTTATTTATACTTTTTCATAGAGAAATCATGAGACAACCACTGATGTGCAGAACTTTGTAATGTTTTACCACTTAACGTCTTGCATTTCAGGGCATCACAGGTCAAGGCGCCTTTCTTTGATATGTGTTTTCTTATGATCAAAAGTGTGTGTGTGTTGGGGGGGGGGGGGGGGATCCACAAGTTCAATGTTCATGGGAACATAATTCAATATTTGTCTTCTCAGTTTGTACATAGAATGTGTTCATCGAAATTTATGTACAGTCTTTTTGTAATAAACAGCACATTGAAACAATGGACACAACCGCTATTGTTGTTTCTTTAAAGCTGTAGTAAAATATGCAATTAACTGTCATGTATGTTAATATATTTGTCCGAAACAAAACACAAATAAAAGTTGTTATAGATTTGGAAGTAAAGAACTTTATACATTTATTATTTTTGCATCGGGCATTTTAGAACTAATACCACATGTTTGTCCAGTTCACATCCAGACCAATGAAACGTGGTGTCATTTGTATCAGGGAGAAATTCTCTCATGTCTCATTAAGTCACACTCTCCCTTCCATTTCTCATCACATGACTGTCGATTGTTTACAGTAATCCAATCAGATTTTGTAATGATGTCAAGCAGCCAATCATGTTTTCTTCCACGTTTGAATTAATGAAATCAGGGACATCTTTTGCAATTTTGACTTCTGTGACTAATTCCGATTAACATATTACAGTCTTTCTGTTTCCTTAAGATGTTTTCTTCAGGAGACATGAAACACTTTTTAGTGTCCTTTATGCCTGAAATTGATAATCTGGGACAGGTCACTTAGTTTGTAATCTGGGATGCCTTTATTAGGCTGATTTCAGTCACATGATGTCCATGTTAACCAGTAATAAAAGTCCTGTTTACTATTTCGTCATTTCGACAGTAAAGATATGTGTGTTAATGACTGAGTGTGAAATCAGACCTTGGCTTTTCTGATGGAGTTGACCCACAGCAACAGTGTGTCTTCAAGGTCACAACACAGAAACTTGATGTAGGGAGACTCTTCCTGGATGCAGGGATGCTGGGTAAATGGTACATGCAGGGGTGGCGGTTATGCTACAGGGACATTGAAGTTATTTAGGCAATGCACTTGCATAAAAGAATCATCGAAAATTTTAAGGATTAATCCAAACCACTGCAACAGATGTATTCTGCTATAGTCAACGTTTCTGACCTTATATGAAGCTCCAGAAACACTGCTTTGTACATTTCCCATGATGCAATGTTTTATTTAAGTCCCAGCCTTCAAACTCCTTAATCATTTTTATCAGGCTTTTTATAGAGAACCACCATGTGGTTACAGAAATATAAATCATTCAATTTCTGAATATATATCTCGATTATTAGCCATAATATTTTAACCATCCCAGGTAGACTTACTTCAACCACTACAAAAACTGTGAAACTGTAGCAGCCTCATGTCAGTGTCATAACTTGTTCACTATTTATAAGGATTCTCTGAAACATCACTGGAGAAGATGAATTCAAAATTTACTCTAGAAAAGTGGGTCATCACTGTCACGCTCTCTTGTAAGTGTATTGTCAAAATTAAATTACCCTGATTAGTGTAACTATAACATCATTAGGATTATATTCACAGATTGATCAGGTCATTCAGAGCTACTGAGCACAACAAACACATGTGGCCTCGAGCTGGGTAGTCCCCCTCACAGCTAAACCAAACATGTGTAAAACTGACTTCCGCTGTAAATACAGATGCTGCATCTCTACCTTTATTTTACGTGAACAAAGGAGCCAGCAGGGGGCACACTGTACCAAACTGTAACTGCACCGTACCAAGTAGCATGGACAATACTGGTTTCACTGTTAAAACACTCATTGCAAATGTGGCCTCCTCTAGATTCATTCAAGTGAATACACAAAAACAACTCTGTGATGTGTCTGTCGTTCTGTAAGAAAATAAATCTTTGCACGTCTTGTAAAGGTGTAAAGGTATTTATTTGTAGAGTCGGCAGGATTCTCACAGCTGAGGATCACTTTGTTCAACGCACACCTCACACACAAAGGTTTTAATTCACGTAACTCACCTCCTGACAACATGACATAATAATGTTCCTGGCAATTTGAGCTAACAGTTATATTCTCTGAGTACTTCATAACATGTGCACGCAGTGTCATTCGAATATTTGCTGAATGTCGCACTCTTACACAGAAAAAACACCATATAAGTAAAGATAATGTCATTTAACAACGCACATGAGGATTAGTTTTGTTAATTTGTTATATAACACACACACACACACACACACCCACACACACACACACACACACACACACACACACACACACACACACACACACACACACACATACACACACACACACACACACACACACACACTCACACACACACACACACACACACACACACACACACACAGACAGACAGACAGAGAGAGAGAGAGAGCCTGGAACAGAGCAGAACACTATAACCTGATGTTATCACGATGTGACAGAATCAAATGTGGAACATATACGTCGCTGAGAACTTGTTTGGAACAACCATAATTACTGTCATACGCTCGTACAGTAATAAGTCTCAGGTTATTCGCCACATGTGTTGTCCACATATTGGCATCACAGCTAAATCAAAACTGTTGTGCATATATGTATACGGGCCCCAGCCCTCTTCCCCGAGACCATAAAAGGATACGGGTGTAGTTTCGATAATGGAAGGATTTTGTGCTTTTCAATTATCAAGCCATTTCTTTTCAAGAGCGAGGCAGCTCGTCCGCTATTTTTGTCCCGAGGCTTTGTTTTCAGCATGTTGTCTAGAGAAGTTAATTTATCTTGGGTTCCTTGTTTGGGAGGTTCTAATCATGAAGCTACTTAAAAGACATCAAGTCAGAGAGAGGCCATTTGTCTTCATTTAATTTTCAAAGAAAGTCCAATGATCAAGCTCCGTAGCAGGGAGAGGAGTTTGTTTTTCTCTCTACAGCGTCTTGACATTCCTTCCATTTTTGATTTTAAGCAGAGGCACATTGTGTTCACACATTCAACAGCACTCGCAACAATGCTGGTGTTCACTGGAGACTACAGGGTGAAGAATCCAGGAAGCAGAAGTGACCCAAGGAGGATGAGTGCGGTTCTCTCTTTGTTTAATTTCCTGGTCGATGACCGCAGCTCCGTTGGTCAGATTTCTTCATGCGTGGCAATTAGTTAACTTGTGGTTGGATGTCAGGATGCTGAAACACAAACTCAGCTAGGATGTTTTTTGCTGTCTGATTTTAGGCATTTCTCTTTTCCCTGCCTAATGAACTATCCTTTCCAGATCCCCTGCAGCTTCATGTCCTTGGCCTCAGATGATTCCCGCAGCTCACTCATGTTTGCGATTTGCACATCTGCCTTGCACTGCTCCCCCCTCCATCCATTTCTCCCGCTCGGATGGTAGAAATACAACACTAACCAGGTTTTCCACTAGATGTTGATATAATCTGTGTGAAAACCTGACACTTTATGCTCCTTTTATTTTTTTGAAGTTGGTGTGTGCTCTACCGAGTTCCAATCTAGTTACAGGATGCTTTGCCACTTCCATCCAGCTGTTGGAAAAAGGAGGAGGCTTCCGGATTTCGAGAGGTTGGCTCGACCGTCTGGCACAAGAAAAAAGTCACAGTCACTCCCCAACTTCAAATAGAAATCGTATCTCTTAAGAGACAGCACATCTTCCCCTGCATGGTTCCTACATCACTCATTCTCAGAGCAAAACTCTTTGCTGATCCTACTTGTTTTGGATGAGAGCCTCATCATGTGAATGACAACTCACCACTCAGGTCTGGGAGGCCGATGGAGAAGCTGCTCTCTGTCTGAGTGAATCGGGAGCCACCGTGTCGACTGGAGGAGAAAAACTCCAATGTAATGACATGTAATGTTCTAAAATACATTTCAGACTGACATAATGCATGTGTATCACATATGCTGCATTTTTAAAAAGTGATTAAGTGGTTGCTCCACAAACGTCTGCTGACAGTCAGCATGAGATCACGGAAAGAGTTAAGTCTCTACTTAAAATATCAAAGGAACAATCTAAATCACCGACTGTAGTGGGCCTACACGGAATAATCTTGACCAAACAGATTCAATAGAAGGGCAAAAGACCACATGACAGGATAGTTTAAAAGTCTATTATTTCATAAACAACTATACAGAAATGCAAAAGTCCAGCATTGCATGTAAGTGGAGGTGATCTAATTCTAAAAAGGTAAAAGGAATAGTAAATATCCTACTTGGAGAGGAAGAACAGTTTGAGGTTGAAGGTCAGCTTCACTGCAGCTGGTTGCTTTCTTCTTCACTGCGTCTTTTGAACGTTTCTTGATGGTGATCACTGAGCCATCGACACCAAATAGGCCGGCAACACACTGCAGCCATCGAAGCCCAACTTTGTCTTCAGACAGTGACCTCGTTCGGCCCAGAGACAAACCCACAGGAGAACGAGAGCAGTGTTTGCTGCATGTGGCTCAAGTGGAGCAGAGGAGACAGACTCAGACACACCTGCAATCGCTCAACACCTGAAGCACCGCCATTGGCTCACAGCAAATGTGAAAGAAAAAATAGGAAGTCTCCCCAACATAATGCTGGTCTTCAGGCAGCTCCTGATGGGGGTATTTATTCACTGGAAACCAGTTGATCCAGAAAGTCCCTTCTATGCAGTTACCCCTAGAAGTCCATGAATGTGATCCGAGCGTATAGCTGTACCAGCTCTACCCACTTCCACTGCCACTTGGAGAGAATCTGAATAACTTCCCTTACACAACCAGCAAGACCTGGATTTTGTTATCATGGGAGCAAACCTCTCTACGGGGCCCAGCATGTACAACTGAAGGCTACCACAGGTTCTCTCTCATGTTTTGAAGGGGAGAGTGAGGTGATGGGTATTCAGCTGCATTATGCAACTTCACCAGTAGATGTCACTCAATTCTATACACTGAACCTTTAAAGAATTTCAATGCCATGATGGAAAAATTATTTATATCTAAACTCTTAATACCTTAATCATTAACAGAAGACTCCACAGGCTCAGTCATAGTCTGTAAACGAGCTGGGCTCACAGCCACCCTGTAGATTAAATGATGCCTGCGGGCCATGTACTTGAAACCCTGATGAATGCCGCTGAAAACTGGCGCTGCTGCTCAAATGACACCTCCAAGCTCCCGAGGTCATCAACAAAAAACACTGATCCCTGTCTTCTGGGTCCAAGAGAGCGAACAGACCCAGTCGAGACAATAAGAAGAATTACATCAAATCCTTTTTGTTTCTCAGAATCTCAGAGGATCACAGCGTTATTCAAATGCGTTTCTCTCCAGTCTGTGGAGTGGTGTTTGTCACTGTGACGGCTTTCCAAGAGGACGCATGCCAAAGTGACATATAGATTCTTTTCCTCACGTATGTCTGATGTAATGTTCGCGGTTGATCCCGTTCGTAGGGCTGCGCTCGTTCAGCTTACACGGAGAGACTTGAAATGGTCAATGCTGATCTGTGCCTCAGGCCGAGTTTGCATCCGTTTGAGATGTGTAATGTTTTGTTTTCTGAGCTGCAGTTATATGATGAGCAGCTTATGTGCGCTTTCAGTATAGCTCGCAGACTGATCCAGATGTGGTGACTTCACATTTAAGTGTCGCTTGGCATATTTCTGTCTGACGCTCGGTTTCAAAACAAAGACGGCCATGGGTAACCAGATAATGTCCAGATTAGCGAGGCAAACATCAAGTGATTGGTCTGATTCGTTTCTTGTAAAAGCTCCTGACTTAAAAAGCACCGAGGGGAACGTTGAGATTCTCATCTGGTCACGTTTTTAAGAAAGAATGCGTCTGAAGATGTTTGACATCACATTTACAGATTAAATTCACTGATCCATGTTATCCAATCCATGTTTAGGTGTGGCTCTAGTGAAGGCGGTGCTGGTCCGTCCTAGTACTATACTCCATACTAACACACATGAAAAAACAGTGCCGATGTTTAAATGGTCAAATAATAGCTTGTCTCCTTTATGTGTGTTAGCAGAAAGACTTCACCTGCACGACAGCTGTTAGTATCAGCAACAGGGGCAGTGTAAACACAACATAGGTGGAGTTCCCTCATGTTTGTCACAGATGTTCATTATCGACGAAGAATCCTAATGACTTTGGTGATCCCCTGAATTTTAGTTTGGCACCAGAAGCTCAACAGTCTGGGTTTTGCCTAAACCAAAAAATAGAAAGTACCTCATGCATACATCATCTTCCTACTCAGGATAAATTGCTGGATAAATGAATTTGTCTCTGACTTTTCGTTGCAGGTTCATCAGATAAAACAATGTTTTTTATTCGGTTCACATTAAACTAGAAACATTCCCGTCAGCCTTAGCTGTACTGTTTTTTGTACGAATAGCCAATTGTCACCATGTTAACATGTAAATGTGCCTCCTGCTACATGTGTTGCACGGTGGCCATTCATGTTGGCATAAACATTTAGCACACAGCACAGTTAGCATGTTGTTGTTGTTTTTAAAGAAAGAAACAATGAGTCGACTCACATGTTCTACTACTGACCCTAACTCCTTATTTCATGTAATGTCAGCTCCCTTTATCGTTATCAGACATTTTCGGATCTACAAATACTTGATACACTTTCCATTATGTTAAAAACTGTTTCTTCTAATCAGTGTTGTAAATATTGTTTTTTTTTTTGTTGATTCGTTCAGTTCCACGCAGCATCTGTTCAACTTCTGTCTGTCCTGGGAGAGTGATCCCTAACATGTGGCTCTCTCTGAGGTTTCTACATTTTTTTACAAGTTTTTTTTGTTGAGGGTTCACAACAGAGGGTGTCCCCCCTTATTAAGCCCTATGAGACAAATTTTGATTTGTGAATATATCGGCTATAGAAATAAACTGATTGATTGAAATCCAACTCACCTCAGTGAGAAATCTATTTTTCACTGAGAAGTTCACTGAGCATATATGCCCTCCATCTGAGAATAGTAAAACAGATCTAGATTTCTGCAAAGATGCACGGAAGGAGGAAAATGTAAAGCGTGAGGAAACAAAGCTATTAGATAATCTTAGTTCAGTTTAAGTTGAGTCTAGTTTTAGTTTATACCATTTAAAGTAATGTCCTGAACAGCTCATCGTGCAGCAAGTGATAATAAACTGCACTGACGGCTCAACATAACTATCAGCAGTCTTGTGGTACGGGGACCCTCTTGGACACATGCGTGCACGTACACAGCAGTGGGGATGTGTCTGCCATAGCTGTAAATAAAACACCGTATTCAAAGGATCATCCAAAGAACCAGAAATGTGTTCTGTGTTTTAAAAAAAAACGTTCAAATTTACAAACACTGGAAATCACTGTCATAGCCACGATTGGGTGACATGTTCAAATGGCTTCCACGTGGCTCTGGCTGTGAAGTTACACAAGTTGTTTTTATCGCCCTCCAGCAAACCTCATCTGTAATCAACTGATTCAAGTGGTCATCTGGGATCTGCTCTGGTCTTATCACACAGCACGTCCAGTCTACCACGGAGACACAATTGCACATGAGCTGCAGTAGAAAGTGACTTATTGGTAAATCCTTGTACTTTGATGACAGTCCCCACTCGAGATGATGGAGAGTAGAATTAAGGCTCTTTAAAATATCATAAAACTACTCGGTATTAATGTGTTTGTGAAGAACTGGTGATGATAGGTTTTATTTTTGAATTCTGTATTTTTATCACTGCACACGCACAAGAAGACGTACCCAAGCTAACAGTCTTTGGATTAGTAATTACGGTAATAAATGATTTCAAAAAGAGACTGAAGCCCAAACCTTTTTCATCGAGCGCAATTGTGCATCTGGGTTTGTCCATATGGAGGAGGCATCTCGCCAGCTTTAGGGTCGAAACTACATGGCGCATGTGGAGCAGTTTAAAAAAGCCAAGTGAAGAATGAGCTCTTGGTTTCTTGCCAACTCTTTGAGTCTGCTGCTTTGCGCGGTTATCAATTACAACTCTGCACATCCATATTCAGCATGCATGAAAACTTGGAACAGTATATCCAAACACAGGAAACAGCCAAACAAGAGGTGTTATTTGAAGATTTTTTTTCTGTGATTTGCTACTTGTTTGACTGCTTGTTAATTTATCACTTCATATTTTTTAAGTAGAACTTGTTTGTGGTATGAGAGGCAGTATAGTGTTTACAAAATCATGGACATGTTGGAAAAGTCCTGGGACATGAAGAATACCTGGTGACACGCATATATGACTGTAGACACAACACACTACAAACCCCCTGTGACACAATCAGCCACTGACATGTAAATATTGTATATGTATGTTTGCAGGTTGTCTGATCTTTACACAGAAACACAAAAACATTTCCATGTACAATATGTTTTGTGTTTGCACTGTACAAACACCCCTAGCTAAACTGTTGATACGGGGCCCGTCACGCATGCTGTGTCTCTTTGTGCACCAACAACTTCTCGTCCCTGCTGTTGATTATTTTTCATGAATTCACATTTTGTATTGTGCTCTCTTCGATTCTGCTCTGTAGGCAATTAAATTGTGCTATTGTTGTGTTGCGTAGCTGAATGCTGTAAATCTTTAACCATGTTCCACTTCACATATTCGGTCTTTATTTTGCCTTCTGCATAGTGGATGATAGGAGAAACCCTGTGACCTTAAACACAAATTAATCTCTTTGAGGCGTCATAAACAAGATTGCAAAACAACACTGATGTTTTATATGGTTTTAAAGTCCAACTCCAGCATCTTATTACACGCACAAAACTAAGTATTCAAAAGGTTTATCATGGCCTCAATATGTAGCCCTCCATCATCTGTCCTTGTTTTGTGACTGGGATGTCTGAATATTATATTTGGCCCCACCCACAGGACATGATTGGTTTATTTAATTTTTGACATCACAAACACTGGCTCTTTGATAACACTGTCCCACATAGGCAAATGTGAAGTGGATATCACTGGTCAATGTTCACCCAAGTTCAACTGCACACAAAGCCATGCTGCAAACTGTTTTATTTGGCTCCTCACTAATAGCAATCCTGCTTATTTATGAATAAGCAACAAAAGACTGCTGCTCTTCTCTCAACCAGAGATGAACCACGCCAGGCTATATCATGACTTATTATCTGAGATACTCTGTATTAATATCTCAGAGATGAAACACACAGTCCGTGTAAATATCTGAAGGGTACAGCAAACAATCCATTAGAATATATTTGTCTATAAACTGAAATAGTAAGATAAGATAAGATAGGATACATTTATTTATCCCAAACACATACACAGACATGCACAGACACACAGAAATTTGTCCTCTGCTTCTATCCCATCTGGTGAAGGACACACAGAGCAGTGGGCAGCCATGTACAGCGCCCGGGGATTAGATGTTAGGGGAGTAAGGTGCCTTGCTCAGGGGCACTAGACAGGGTAGGGAGAATCCTCTTGGATTTTTGGACAGATCCAAGTGTTATCCATCCAGGTTCTTCTTTTGTTGTTACTCCGTAGACCTTTTCTGCCCATAGTCCAAGTTTCTGCCACTAGCCCACCGCTCCCCCGTATGAAATAGTGTATACCAGGGGTCTTCAACGTTTTTCAGGCCAAGGACCCCCAAGAGATATATATATATAGTAGGGGAGAGCGGCGTAATGTGGGAAATTTTTTACATTTGCTCCCCCCTAGGCGAGCTTAACTGATATATCAGTAAAATGTACACATTTCCCATTAATTCAGGATGTTTTCTAGCAATGGAAATGATCAGCATGTCTTCAGGACAAAGGGCAGTGAAAATATGATTGTTTTAAAAAAAGTGGTCTTGTGTCCCACTTTACCCCGTACCTGGGGTAAAGTGGTCCACTTACTTTTTCCACTTTAAAACTACCATAACAACACATGTTGTAATAGTTAAAATCCCGACAGCTAGATTGACTACCACTAATATTGGACTAGTAACAGAATCATGGGGATTGGTCAATTATGCACATTTATGATTATTATGATTCATGTGATCTCTTGCACACCCTAGTTAACCTGCAAATTGTTTCTCTATCCAATTGGCAGGGACAGGGATATTGTTTTTCTCTGCGTATTCAAATGCCAGTTCACGGCACTTAACTGGAGCAAGGCCATGTAACTGGTCAGCTAGTTGTTTCAAGTGTTTGGCCAGCTCCTCCTCCATCTCATCTGTGAATATTCTCTTTACCTCAGCTACTGCACCCCAGGCTACTGATTTTACTTTCCCTTTCTCTTTTTTCTTCATGAATCTTTTGAGGGTTGTCTTATCAATATTTCTATCCCTTCCAGCTTTTCTTAAGGACTTCTTTCCTTGCATGACCTCAGCGGCTGCACTCTCCATCTCTGTGAGGGGGGGTGGCCCCAGGTTGTCTTCCTGGTGTAGTTTCTTGGCATGATGGCTTTTCTACAATGTTTATGACATTAAAAATAAAACATATATAATGTAATATATAATGAACAGTTGATTAAGTTCAAAGCAAGAAAATGTACTTTTACATGCAAAAACATTTTTGGGGTGAAAAAACATACTTTCCACAGCACCAGCACCAAATCCGCCTTCGTGGCAAGGGGGGAATGGGAGGGGCTTGAAAACATATTGGTCAAATGACCACAAATGTGGTGCGTTGCCTAGATACAGGGCGTTTCTCACATTACCTGATGTCCCACATTACCCCGCTCTCCCCTATAAAATAGTGTTTTATATTAAACTGGGCCTAGTGCCTTGTATAAACATAGCTACCCTGTTATTGTGCATCAATACTAAGCTTATCAAATATTACAAGGGTTAATTTATTCATGTTGTTAATTTAAACATGTGCAAGGTACAGGGTTGCTATGCCACTGCCATTTATAAACATACATCTTGCATACAACACTGAGCTATTAAAGTAATTCACAGATTCATGTTTTATTTTAAACATGCATGTAGAAGAGACAGTGAATCCTCAAGCCATCTTTGGATGTCACACATACGGCCACATTATTACCTCCGCGGACCCCCAAGGGGTCGCGGACCCCCTGTTGAAGACCTCTGGTGTATACGGTAAAGCTGTAGCTGGAGGTACAGTCACTCCTACATGGGGGTTCATATATGTACAATTTCTAGGTTTCGCTCTTTATTGCTCTGCACCACTTCTTCTTCATTTACGCTCAGCCGACTGTGAAAACACAAATAGTGAGAGGCCTGCCTCTGCTGTGCTGTCCGGCCTCATTCTGTGTTTATGCTGAACAGTAAACAGGCCATCCATTAAACTGTAATGAGTTAAAGGGGGAGCAGTGAAGAGGAAGGTACAGGTCGAACTATTGTTCCCATATGAAAGTGAAATTTGTGGATCCAGAACGTGAACGTTACCTCTGCGGCCTCTCAGACCTTCTGCCTCCCACATGTGAGAGTCAATCCTGACTTCTGTTGCTCGTATTTAAAGAAAGGCGTACTACATCTACTCTCAATAGTAAAATCCATTCTCAATTATTATCACTGGAACATGTCAGTGATACTATATTTGAGCATGTGCTGATCACGGAACCTATTGCGAAACCACATTTGTTTATGGATTTCCATGCTCCCATCAGGCATGTCAGAGTGGTGCTGCTTTCTCCCACTGTGGTCTCACACATCAACAAGACGAGGGACGGCGAGGAGGGGGACGTCCAGGCGGGCGGACGAGCCAGAGCCATAGCACACATAAAGCAATTTAATGAGACTTAAATGCATGAAAGGCCCCAAAGAGCGTTGGCTGCTGACAGTAAACCAAAATGCTTTCTCTTTTATTGTGGTCGAGAGCTTCTTACTGTTTTCTAATTAGTTGCACGACCGTTCACTGGTCGCTGCGAGGGGACATGTGTTTGTCCTAAACAAAGCTGACGTGACGGCTCAAGTATTTAACTCTTTAACGGGCCGACTGAACAGAGAAATGCATCTTTCATTTATTCAATACACAGTTGCAGCAATTGCTCTTAAATCACCAATTTTTCTCACTTTTTTTGTTTTACCTTCTCTGTGTCTTTCACACATGGCGGGCACCATGAGGCGTGTGTCAGTGCTGCAGCACTCAGGGGTCAGTCTGTAACTGCTGTGCCTGCACTGCCTCTGAAGATAGTAGCTGAACTTTTTGTGAAATCGAGAACTACATTTGACTGTATCTCTTGTAAACCAGAGGGGGGGGTTTCATTTTCTAGATATGCTACGTTCATATGGTTCTCTGCTCCAGCCACTGTCCACAATGCACTTCACACAGCCCCGCTCCTCATGGTGCCGTCACACAGGTGTCTTCACTTATCTTCAGCACTTGTGTGCACGAATGCAACATAATTGATTTACATTAGGTTCCTACTCGGCCTCTTGGTTCAGTTGCACATAGAGTGCTGTTCATTCTTTCTGTGTCATTTTCAGACTCAACTTCAACCCTTAACTTTTAAAAGGTCAATCAGACAGCAGCAGCTGATTGGGAGTCCTCACTGAGAACAAGAAAGTGATACACAACTCTCAGGTCTTTACATTGTCTGTCAGAATGGATTTATGATAACATCTCTATTGTTGTTTACCAAGCACTATATGGCCAGATACACCTCTGATCTGATGCTACTTGACGAACAGTCCTGACCTCTGAAATCATCTGGGACACGTCTCTTCACTGATCCCAGAGTCAAAACAAAACATAGAGGAGAAGCATTTATTTTTCATGCACAGCCAGGGCCTACAGTATCTCGGGGGAATAACCCACAAAACTTTTGTTATTAAATTTGCAGCAATGCATTCATATGTTGAACTTCACTGTAACCGCACTCATCCCCCCTCCTTTACAATCCTGTACAATTCAATTGTATGAAATCTATCTTCCATTTTGTCAGATGCTTTTGTCGCTAGTGTACAAACAATACAAGCCACAGTGGATCAGTGAGGAAAAAGTGGCTCAGAACTCAGTTCAACAGTCCTGAGACTACAAGCTTCACAAGTGGAGGAAATCAAATATAGGGTTATTTGTCTTTATGTCTGTCTGTAATAACAAATAAATAGTTAAACAATTCTGAAGTAAGGCACTTCACAAGTCTTGTCTTATAAGGAGAGCGTTTAATTGTCAATTTTGCAGCAGACATTTAATGGTATAGCAAAAGAAAAGCTAATTCATGATTTGAAACATGACATTTAATTTTAATATTATTTGCCGTTATTATTCAAAATGTATACTGTCAAAAAATGAACAAATAACTAACAATGTTTATTTGATTTTTTTAATATTCTCTGGTGGTTGCCCTAAATAACCTTCTTTAACTGTCAGTGATTTATGTTTTTTTTCAGAGATGAACCAACAGTATGTAAATCAGACGTGTTTGTGCTTGGCTGTGGTGAGGTCACACGCTTAGACACATGTTGTAGCTTTGCCCTGATGTCAGAGTGCTCGAGATGGATGTGACTGATTACCTGTCAGGACTCCAGCCACATGAGTTTAATTCAAGCACAACAGCATGTGAAGCAAAAGCAAACTCAGGCTAATCTAGGACGCAGACAAAGGACTGCTGTAATGTAAACATACAGTGCTCACACACACTTGAGAGAGAGAGGGAGGGAGAGGGAAAGAGAGAGAGAGAGAGAGAAGAGAGAGAGAAATAAAAACAAACCCAACTTTGACCTTAACCTAACCTTTTCACTATAATAAACCTAAACTTAACTTAATACAACCTTAGGGTGTACGGTTATCATTTACATGATGGGAACTTGATTTTTGTCCCCATAACAAAGACAAGTTCACATAACGTGACTGTGTAAACAGATTTAAGTCCCCACAAAATAAGTAATACCTGGACCACACAAACACACACTATAATCTTATATGGACAATAATCTTCAGCCAAATGTAGAAAATGCATTCGAAAAGCAACAGTAAGAGTTAAGTGGGGACAGAGATGTCCTTTGTAACAACAGTTGTAAGTAAATAGAGTATATATTTGTAAAAAATCATAAAAAATATGTTTTAAAAAAAATGAAATCAATGTGGTAGATGCTACTGAAGATAACCATCACTATGAAAAGAAGGGAGATGGACATTGATGACTTCAGAAGTCCTGACTTTAGACTTTGTGCCACTTACTTTCTAAGCACCCAGTTAATAACAGTAGCTACACACAGTATCAGTGTTTGTGTGTGTGTGTGTGTGCTCACTGCTGGTTCAGCCTTTCAACTGTTGCTTGAGAAAATCCCAAATTTGCAAATCAACCACGTTGACTGTTTGTAAGCGTTTCTGAGTGATTTATAACAAACTACTGCCAGAGGCAGGATGATTTATGCAGCTCTTGCATATATTTAGTGTGTGTGAGGTAAAGTTTGTCATGAGAAGAAGGGGGCAAATGTTTAAAATGCTTCTCATGTGGTGTGCAGCTTTAATTAGAGCCATCTGGGTTCAGAGAGGGGAAATGAGAGTGGTAATAAACTGTTAAAAAGTTTACGTTTTTAAGGGGGAAGGCAGTTTTGGCTCCAATTTTTCGAATATTACAGAGTTTGTATTTTAAGAGTACTATACCACTGTAATTCAGAACTACTAAAGGGGCCCAAGCTTTGATGCCATTTAAAGCCATTTTTTCGATTCTGCAGAACTTGATTAAAAAGCCTCAGGGCCTATCCTGTCATCTAAATGGATGGCAAAAGAAAAGAAAGCTGGAAATAAAGCAACCTTTACCCCTTTGAACTAAACCTCTAGAATTCCATTTTGACACGTGGAGCAAGTCATGAGTTTGTGTGTGACCTGTTGGAGTGTGAGAATGAAAATAACGGTAAAGGTCCAAATATCCATCATGAGCGCAACTTGAGTGACTCCACAGAGTGGTATGTCCGGCCGGGAAAGCTACGGGTTAATTTAAGACTAGGAGAAAAACCTGTTGCCAATTAGGAACAGTGAGCGCCATATGCGGGCTATAGACGGAGCTATCTCAAGAAGGGGCAAAGGGGGCAGAAACCACGGAGCGCACAATGGAGACAAGCTGAACGTCTGTGCATCCATTTCTTCAAGTTCAACACAGATTCACGCGGATGGACAAATCGTTTGAGGATATTATTTATCTTGAAGAGATGATCAGACAAAGTATTCGGGGCTGATGCGCAACAGTGACATCATCTACTCTGTTTCCAGTGTTACCTTTCGGCATCGCATCATGGCCCGTATCTCGACCATATTTGTACTCTTTGTCACAGCCATAGTCGGCCCAGGGAGTGTTGCTGAGATCTGCAGAGGGGCGCACTGTTTCTCGGGGCAGGACTGGAGCAGATCGTGCGTCGGAGCACACTGCCAGGGGCGCACGGAGGCTTCTGGGCCCCGACGGCAGTTCCATCACTCTGCACAATCCACACAAGGACAAGTCTACCCGAGTCACCAGCGGGACGCTCATTTCAGCCACCACCAGGCTCAGAGCGCGCCCTTGGCGCCGTACATCATCCACCCGCAGCAGGGAGGCTTTGCGCAGAAGTCGGGCTCGGATGGCACAAGGAGGACGAACCCGAGGACCGTCACAGCCGAGGTGTTTCACCCTGGCTGCGCCGGCGGGTCCTGTCCCACCAGTGTCTCTCATAGTCAAACCAACGACGACAGCACAACCCGGGAGTGCAAAGGGATCGGATGTAAGCTGCCGCTCCGGATGCGCCAGAAACCCAGGGCTTGCGCTGGAGACGGTTGCAGCTCCTTCGGAGGAGACGAAGGGAGAGGGGGCTCCTCTCCGGTTCATGTGACGGACAGAGCTGCACAGTTTCTGGATGAGCTTCCAGACCTTGGGTCGGAGCGTGGAGCGTGGATACAGCTGTCATGCGACATGAAACCAGGTCAGTTTCAGCCTGAGTCATTGCCCACAAAATACAAAGAGAGACGCTCATCTTATTCAAAGCACAGCCTTTGCTGTGAGGACATTATTATCAGTTGACATACTATGTAACAGTTTTCTTTCTTTGCTGAAGGAACGAACGAGGTTCCCTCAGAGGACGCTCTTGTGCTGCAGCTGCAGTTGTCGAAGAGCCAGGATAAGCTGGTTGAGGCTCTCAGGGGCCAGCAGGACGAGGTCAGGGAGCTGCAGAGGCTCATGAGTGAGCAGCAGGGGGCGCTGGTGAACCAGCAGAGAGAGATACTGGATCAACAGAGGAGGATGTACGAACAGATGGAACAAGTAAGGCTATTGCGACTGATGACCAGAGAGATGTTCATTTTGATGTTTGTGGTTTCCTTGTTGGACGGTAGTGAGATGAACAAGTGTAATTGAGATTAATGTAAAACAATATTTTGTCAAATGAAACACACACTTCCCTGTGGAGTTTGTGAATGTTCTGTGTTATGATGAAGTTGAAATGAGAACACAAGGAGTAGAAAAAACACAAATTGGCTAGTTCAGTTTATATCTTCCTGGGTTATGGATTGTAATAGTCCATATTCAATTCCCTACATCCAGGTGAAAGCCCAGTACAACATATTGATGGACGGCATCAAACAAACATCTTTCCAGAACCTGCAGGACGACGTTGACAATCCCACAGAAACGCTGAATGGGCCGGCTGGAGCCCACAAAGCACAGCAGGCTCTCTCTTTTCACAAGGTGGACATGGAGGCCAGTGTGATGGAGGTGAGCTGCACGTTGGGGGGGGGGAGATAATAAAAACTGAAAGAGCTAAATATGATACTTAACTTAAAAACACAGTATTATTCAATCTACAGATATACTGTAGATGCAGATAACATTTTTTGACCTGTTTAATCACAGTTTAACTAAATCTAATTTCATTTAATGTAAACTTTGTCTCATCTTGCGTGTATTGTATGGATACTACCAGCAAATCAGATCTAAATGTAACTTTTGGTTAACTTCCACTCAACCTTTATTTATATGATGTACAGACATGACTGTTGATGTTCAGTTTATCTCTGATCATCACATGGACGTGAACAAATGTTTGATGCCATCAGGTTGGTCCTTCTACGCTGGGCTGTGGTAGGTGCGGCCCTGAGGAGTACTGCGGGTTCAGCAGCGGTCATCCCCGCTGTGAGAGGTGCACCATCTGTCCAGCCGGCTTCTTCCTGGTCGCTCAGTGTTCAGTCCACGCAGACAGAATCTGTCAGGTTAGCACTATACTGTCTTTTTAGAGGGCAAAAAAAAAATTAAAACAAAGATCAGAAAGATGCTATAGTCTCTAAGACCTAACAAAACTCTGCTTTCCAAGTGACCCTTTTCATACTCAATAAATAAATAATTTATGAATCATTACAGGACAGAGACGAATGCCTTGAAATATCCAATCTGTGTGGAGATCAACAGAAGTGTCTCAACACACCAGGTAAAATACCAAAGCCACAGCCACTTGTTGATGATTCATATGAAGAGGTAATGCCAAACATTGGAGGAAGCTGTAAACCAACATGTAGTTTTTCTCTGCTGTTGTATCACCAGGTGGATTCAGGTGCCACGGCATGACAGAGCGAGACGCCAACTCAGGAATGTGTGGCCACGGCTACTTCTTCAACTCGGACATGGATGAATGTCAAGCCTGTAACGAGTGTGATGGAGAACCTGTAACAACACCTTGTACCTTCGTCACAGACGCAACCTGCACTGGTCCCGCCGTCAGTGACAGCGCCCTTTCCATGTCCTGGAACGGAGAGGTGAGTCTGCAGGGGACAAAGGGCCACATCCTGGCTCATGCCGTCCACGGTGTGCAGCTCCACATTCAAGGACGAGGTGATGCAGGTCTGGTGTCAGCCGAGGACGGGCGTCTGGTGCTCCGGCAGCACGGTCTGGTCTGGCTGGATGAGAATCTCTCGGTGAGCCACGGCTGCCGCAGCTTCATCCAGGTGTGCTTGCGTTTGAACAACACGGATGGCTCTGAAAGTAAGGACCTCAGTGGCATCAGGCTGGAGCAGCGGGAGACCAGGTCACTCCAGAGCGTGAGCATCAGTGGGGTAGCAGAGGTCGCCCCGGGTCACATCATCTCCCTCTTCCTCCGGAGTGCCAGCGAGCACTGCAACCAAAGCCGAGAGGGTTTGCAGCTCTACGACTCCTCAGCAGCTCCACTCAGCCTGCTGTGGCTCTCCCACGACACCGGGGCAGTCGCCATGACAGCAAGGGCAGTGGTGTCCGCCCACTATCACACAAACTATCGGCCAGTCTTCCGCACTTCCTCCACGTCAGATGCCTATGTAGTGGGGCTGACACATGACGGCCGCGGGATCCGTTTTACTGAAGGTGGCACAGTGCGATTTGTCTTCCAGCAGGCTTTGTACTCCATGGGTCAGGCCTGTGTGAGCGAAGGCTTCCAGCTGTTGGCGTACCTCAGCCAAAATGGAACCGGCTCAGAGCTGGGCCGTAGCTTCAAACCAGGTGTCCACTACCGGGATACGTCTATATCTATGTCTGGAGCGACCATTGTCGGTGCCGGGGACACACTGGGCTTTGAAATCCTCTCTCCTGCTCAGTGTAACGTTCGTTTCTTTGGCGACGAGACGGGCATCAGCACCCTCAGTTTGGTTTGGGTCCCTGCGGCCATTTCCTCGTCTCTGTCTGCCTCTGTGGCTCAAACCGGCCTTCCCTCAGGAGCTGTCCGAAACAAGCCGCTGTTCTTCCGTCAGACCAGTGCTCAGGTGTCCCAGATGGGGCTGCTGGGGAAGGGTTCCACAGAGCAGAAACGAGATTTTGTCTTCAGGGAGAGCGGCACAGCCAGCATAGCTCTGGATCTCAAACTCATTCACTCCTGCAACTTGGTTAAAGTTACTCTGCTCAGGCGAAGTGTTCCAGAGGGGTCCGGAGGAGGCAGGGAGGCAGAGGCAGCTCGGCCCGTCACCCTGGCCCAGCAGGTGGAGGGCCAGATGGCAGAGGGAAGCCAGTGGGCCGGTGTGAGCCTGCGGGCGTCCTTCCAGGTCTACAACGGCACAGCAGTGTTCTTCACTCTGGACTGTGTGCGTGGACGGGTCAACCAGATCAGTCACCAGACAGGAAGTGGAGTATCAGTCCTGTGGGTGAAAGCATGATGAAAGAAAGACAACGCTCTGCTGTGTTGTTTACGTTATAGGATTTCTATCTAATACAGTCATTTGTTTTCTTGCTAAGAGTAAGAGAAGATTGACACCACTCCTCTTTCCCTCTATTAAATACAAAGGTACAATGACCAGGCAGTTACATTACATTACATGTGATTTAGTTGATGCTTACTTTTATCCAAGGCGACTTTCAATCTTCCAGGCTAGGCTAACTGATGATTAATGATCCACTCATTGTTCTAAGCTAAGTTAAGATAAGCTAAGCTAATTGTCAGTTACATATACTCATCTAACTTTGCAAAACTCTTCATAAGAGTATTCCCCAAACTTCGTACTACTCCTTTGAGCTTTATTATTTTGTAGTAGTAGACAGCAGGTAAATTGACAGTTTTTTTAAATTGGTGTTTAAAAAACTCCAATGCAGATGTCTATTTAAAAAAAGAAGCATTAGGCATAATTCCTTGTATTTATATAATGTGAGCATAGTACTGTGTAATGATCTCTACAAAGGTATAAATAATGGCTTTAAGCACAAATATCATGTAGGACACAGCTCTGGAAACCTCTCATGCAGCTCCCGGATATTTTGTTCATGTTCAGGAATTCCACGTGTTGTATTGTCTGTGTTTTATTTATGTAATTCAGTTAGCCTGTTGACGCAAGAGGACCTTCAGATCCTTGTCACTGTGACTGCCGCATTTTGTGCTGTCATCGATAGTGGTCGTTTGGTGCTGGTTTCAGTCAGGACTGTTCCTTAAATGCATGTGTTTCATGTTAGCCGCCATTTTCTGATGTGAATATCAACTGCATGCCTTGTTTAATGACCGCTCTCTGCGTATTATGGACTAAACGAGAGTCATGTGTATCACTGAGGCAATTGCTGACATTAAACTGTCCTGCAGAGACGACAGGATATTTCAGTTATTAATACATTAGGGTATAGTTACTGTTTACTCAAACTAAACTGCAACAAAGTGTATATTTTATGTTTTAGAGGAAAGCCAATAAAAATATTTGTTTTACTTTTTTTTTTTTTAATGTATCTGAGGACTCATGATCAATGTGATCAGTTAAATCCCGACTTACGTCTGGTAAGGTCTTACAAATAAATTGAACTTCTCAGTAACAAAACAAACCAATAATTTTACTACTGTTTTTTACTTCCTACAGCTTTCCTGGGTCTGGCTGTAGTTTATTGTTTTGCGGCTATTGTTAGTAAGAGTAATAACTGTTTGAGATTGCTGTGATGGGACATTCCTGAGATACTTGAGTGTCTTTAATACTTTTTATGAGTCTTCGGTCAGGAACACACATGCTTTCAACTACGGATTTGCCTGCACATACCGGCTGCCTTGAGTGTCTTTTGTCCATTTGGAGCGTTAGTTGTGCACATCCTCAGAAATCAGTACTATCCGAGATGTAATATGCTGAAGAACAGAAGGGGCAGTGTAGAGGCAGTATGGACATATATGAGTAGACAGAGGTGCGTCAGCAGCGTTGACTGTAAATAAAGATGGACATGTGTCCACTCGCTCCCATTATTCAGAAATGAAGAGAAATATTAAATATGAATCCCGCCATCTTGCGCATTTGGAGTCTGAGCACTATAGCGATTGGGTGATCGAGGTGTGCTAGCGAGGTCTTGCTGATACACGTGTTAGACTCAGCTGTCAATCATGTATTTTTACCTTGTTTTTATAGCATCAAATAACTCCTCCTGCAGTCATGCTATGTGTATATGGTAGTTTTAGTTTTATATGGTTTGAGGGACCTGGCGCGCCCTCCAAAGGAATCCCACAGTAATGTATACATCGGAAAATGTACATTTCCTACACCGTGGGATGTCTAGCGGCCCGTAGTTTAAAAGCGAGTATATGTACAACCCCAGGTAGCTAAGCATCTGGTATTATCACGTTTTAATATCATTCACCAGCACTAGCATTTAAAATAATTATAAGGACGAAGCTAGTACTCAGATATGTGTTTTTGTAGTTGCAGCCATTAACATGTTTCATCTGAAAGTCTGAGGAAACTGGTAATCTTGTGTGCAATAATCCTTTAATGAGCTTATCCCTACATGCTTCTCTCAGATGTGGATCCTCAACTGATGTTTGCTCTTGGCAGAAGCTGCCAGGTGTTTCCCATTACATGGAAAAAAGGAGAGGTCCTTTATCATGAATTTAAACAGTCAAACTTATATTAGCTGGGTAGTTAACCTCCTGATGGCCTTCCTACGCACTTCCACCAGAAACCTTCTCATTCTGTGTGCTGGCGCAAGATCAAAAAGCAAACTGCGAGTTTCGGCATATGTTCTATGAAAACCAGTAGACCAGCTAATGCTATTATTTCAGCCTTTGAAGTCATGACCTCCAGGTTAGTGTGTGCGATTTTTAGCAGGTTAGTGCCATTAATATGCAGGGTCATGTCCTGAAGGGGCTTGCATGGAGTGTCAGGGATCAAAAGAGTGCCGACATGACAGTTTCCCACTCCAGTCAACCAACTCCCTCAAGTTCAGACCGTTGCTAAGAATAAAGAACTTGCAGCAGAATTTATGTCTTAAGCCTTACAATTTTGTATGATCTGTATCAAAAACTAGACAGAACTACACAGAAGACCAAAGACCAACCTCTACCTGACTTGACAGGAGAGAACAGAGAGAAATCTTATCTTGAGACAAACTGAAACCACCTCCAGGTTGACGGCTGTGTGGCTGGCTGAGTTATGGTGGATGATAAATGCTTGAGGAAAAGGTCCAAGCCCCAGAGTGTAGAAAGAGGAGCTCCATCTGTTTGGCCCACCACATCTACATGTGGGTAATAGACTGCAGATGGAGGGGGAGACAAACACACTGCATGAATATGCCGAGTTGGTATGTATGGGTGTTTGTATGTTGAATATGAAGACCCCTGATTAGAGACATCATCTGGAGACTTTCAGAATTCAATTTTGTATCCACTGTCAATTTCCACAGCCTCTTAAGGATAACAGAAGCAGGGTCCAGGCCCCCCTGGCCCCCGTGGCCCAGGCCCTGGATCCACACATAAAAAAGAACTGAAATTGAATGCAATAAAGGTAAAAAAAAAAAAAATCCTGTGCTGTCTTTAAATTAAGATTGACAATTTAATTCACAAGTCAGTGAAGTCATGTCGATTTGTGGACCCAGCAACACTTTTCAGTGAGGGAGGAGGGTAAGAAAAGGGGAAAGGTTATAGGTAGTCTGAATTCTTTGGGAGGGCAGGGAGTGTTTTCTTTTCCAAAAGCTACAATATGTTGAGACAAATGTTTCTCAGATGTGTCTCTCACCCCTCACACGTGTGTGTTCAAACACTGAATGAAACCTTAACAACCACCTTTGTCTTATATCTTAGATCTGGATTTATATTTGAATGTGAACCAAATTTAACACACTTGTAATCTTTACAATATTCTAAATATGTATACAATACAGCCCCCTAAGCAATGTCTGATCCATGAATTATTATTCACTGAGAATCAACAGAAATTTGCTTTGATTCGTTATATTTAAGAAAAGTTCTTGCCTGATCCATACCACATCATCCACCAATTTTCATGGTAATCAATCCAGTAATTTTTATGTAACATAACGTCCTTGTCAGAGGTATTTGAAGCACTAAAATACTTTCGGATGGTTTGGGGTAGTATCTTTCAAAACAGGCCACAGATGTACACTGATCATCCACAGCATTTAAAAAAAGCTCACATTGCAGCTTATAGGTTTATTAAGAGGCATGACAGAGAGGCAGACATGATGCCAGAGTCTGAGTGGAGCGTGAGGTGGATGGTGAACTGGGCTACATATGGTGCACAGACTGCATACACAGGTAGATGGAATGTGCAGGAGGCCATTGGCCTTGTTCATGGAGCCAGGCTACCTCACAGTCAGGGACGCGGAAATAGAGAAAGATGTGGATGGAGGATGGAGATGAAGAAATGAGGGAGAGAAGGGAGCTAGAAGGAAAGTGAGAGGTTTCTGCCTGAGCATCTGGAAGCAGTTCTCACTTGTTTTGAACTTTTCTTTCCCTCTATCTGTCTTCAAGTCACCCAGAGGCATCGCTCGCTTTCTGTGCGTGGTAGAAAGTTCAAAATGTTTTGAGGCAGATTTAATATACAATTTCTGTTGAGTTTTTAGTCACCAGATAAGATATATCTAGATATATCTAGATATATACATTTTTACTGTACCCCCGACCTTTGATTTCACTATGACTCTGATCAAATACCGTTTTTTTTTCTTAAAAGGCAGCAAACAATATTACAGGTGGTACAACACTGCCCCCTATAGGAAATAAAGATAACAACACAGTAACGTTTGGTAAAGCTAACATGTATTATCACTACACACATATTTTCTTGCTATTAAAACAGGTTAATAATTGATACATTCTCATACATCAATGCATTAATTTATTAATATGATAACACAACAGCATATTTTAGTCTTTTTATATTACAGCAAATGACATTCATTCAGATAGACTACATGGATACAGACAGGGCGAGTACTGTGATTGTAAACTTAAAGGGTTAATTCATATCTTGTTAAATAATTTTGAAAGAGCAATGATCTCATAAGAGTTTACTGGTATATGACAGAAACTTATTGTTCATTTAATGACAACAGGAAAAAGGGAACAATCTAATAATGAGTACTAATGTGAGAAGAAGGCAGTTTGTGAGCTGTGATTAAAAAGAAGACTACAAATGGTTAAAACCCCACCAAGCCTTTGGGGATGTGACTACAAAAAACTCACTATATATCTAAAGCATTCAGGCTTCGGGTAACGTCCTCATCTATTATCGTCTTGTGTTTTCAGATGTCAGAGATCAAATGTGATAATTCGGCACTTGAGTGTTGAGTGTTGCAGCAGAAAGGAAATTGCATGACTATAAAAGGCATCTTTGAGGCAAATAGAAGTGAAGTGGACATAAGGATGGCAGAGATGAGTAAAGTGATAAATATAAAGTAAGAAGCTTCTCTATGTTTGGTGCTTTGGCGCTGACATACAAAGAGAGCGTAAAGCTGCTAAATGTGAATAAATGACGTTGATTTGAATAAATACAATAATGTGGTTTCGGCTGCACAAGTATTATATAAATTACACAAACATTCATTGCACTGCTCTTGTATACTGGATTATATCAGTAAGGAATTTCACAGAGTGTGGTGGTCTTAGCAAACTGTGTCCAACACTGCATGATACAATGATGAGTTGGTTTTGGGTCCATGCTGCAAAGACAACTGACTCTAAGAGTGAAGAGAGAGAGAAGAAAACAGCCGTGAGATGATAGAGAGAAAGAAAGAAGTCCACAAAGTGATTGAGTGAATCGAGTGGAAGAAAGAGGAGTGAGAAGAAAGTGGAAGTAGACACAGAGGTTAAACCAGGCCTGTACGGGGGTCGGTGGGAGGAGTTTAGTGCAGCATCTCAATGAGGAGGCGTTTGAAATCTCCACCACACTCTGAATCCAGGGCGTCTTTCAGGGTCTCGTCATACTTCTCCAGGTACATGTCCTTTACTGTCTCCAGGTCGATCTGTGTGTTAACACAACACAACACTGCTGTCACCACAAACACCCTGCCTTCGTCCATTCATGTCTTTAAACTGGATTCTTCATGGCCCACCATTAACTTTAGTTTCAGAACACATATTCCTTTAAAAATGAATGGTAGGAAACAATAAAAAACATACACTATGTCAACATCTAAGCTACTGTTGACTGATAAAACTCCAATTCAATGAATTTACCTTCTTGTAACACTTACGGAATAAACTTTGTTTTCTTCCAACTATATAATTGAGGAGTGGAGTTTTGTGGAACTCCATCGGTGGGACATGTACAATCTGTGCCTACCAGCTAGTTTACATGCTGTAAAATTAATTAATCATTTGGAAGCATTCTGAATACGGAGCGGTTCCTCAGTTCGGTTAGACATTCGGCGACACAGCAGTACAATACTTGCCTCAGAACGGCCGACAATGATGCGAATGAGTGTGTCCTCATTAGTGCCGAGTCCCTTCATGGCAGCATTAAGGCGTCGGGCGAAATACAGCTGTGGGTTCTTGGCACACCTCACTGTCAACCACACACACAGCGGCAGATTGTGTTATTACTAGAATTAATAACTGGTTTTGCTATGGCTTGTGATTTTCTCCAAAACATACCCAATGTGATGTAGCATTCCTTCAGGGTCCCCGTGGCCTCGGAGTCAATGGTGTCCAAAATGTCTGTCCCCGAAAGCTGAAACAATGAAAATATATCACATTAAAAACATCATAAAAAAAAAAATTTAAAAATAGATAGTGCAAAAGCAGCCTTCTCTTGATAGAGGTAAATACTCACAGACTCATAGAACTTAAAGGTGGCCTGAAGCTGAATGTAGTTCCTGTGTGTCAGGATGAAGGTGAAAGTAGACTCATCTGTGCCAAACCTTCCTTCTCCAGCCTGTCGTGAAAACAAACAGGAATATGAATGAATGCATCTATATAGTCTTAATGGTAGATGTGTCACTTTAATTGAAATCCTTAACATGACCAGTTAAACCTATGATAAATTAACTTCCTAGATAGGATAAAGGGCATTGAGCTCAATTGATTGATTGATTTCATGTATTCAGTTTTTATCACACAGTGTACATATGTATAAGTATAAACAACAAAAAATATTAAAATTAAGCCTCCCTCAAGATAAATAATTTTTTTTTCGAAAAATTGTTTTGAAAATCACTCTTTTAAATATGAATCCTTCTAGTGTTCAACCCTCCAGTTCAGAAGCTGGTGGTAATGGACCTAAAAGTTGTTTTGGGCCAACCACCAGAAAAGAACGGCTGTAGACATTTTTTTCAGGGGCAGCCATTTTGATAGAGTTAAACACAGGTGTCAGTGATGACAGTAATCAGGGTTCTGTGTGATTAGTAACACCTGAGTTTGGTTCATCTCAAAATGGCTGCTGTGAAAAAAACTCTCCAGCTATTAAATGTTCTGTTAGAGTTCTTCTAGAGGCAGGTGGACTGACCGGAAAAAACACTTTGACTGCCACAACTGTTGTGGCTGAAAATATTTGTGAATCACGTCAGTTTAACAGTGAATGGCCCACTTAGAGAGAAGCACACCATGTAGTATTATCCCTGCACGTAGTTTTATATTATTACTGCCCTACTTTTCAACACAGCGGCCACAGCTCTGTGCAGTAATATAAGCCACATCACCCCAAGAACAAGCTTGGATTGATTCACGCCTCCACGAGAGATTTAAAAGTCATCCTGGGCTCGCAGGCTCTGACATGTAAATCCAGGATCGCATTACCTTGCAAACGCCGGTGTGATTCAAAAAGGCAAATGCTGAACCAGGGCTTTAATTTGTCAGCACAGTTTGAACGTGACAACTTTACCTCGATCAAAGACGTGGCATCCTGTTCGGCTAAGTCCTCGTCCACCTCATAGCCTTCATCCCTGCTCGCCTGCGCAGACAAACGGGGACATGGAGAAGAAGGGGGGCATTGGGAGAGAGGGAGAGAGGAAGGAGAATGTGAAGTAAAACCTTCAGTGAGTGAAGTCAAGGTCAAAGAGATAGATTACATAAAATAATCGCAGGATTTAAATGGGATAACCATCATCTGCTCCACATGAATGGGAAGCATTCAAAGGCCGTTAAAGCGGCAGCTCTTCGGATAGACGTCGCTGTACAACATGAGTCACACTGTGTTTGTCTTCTCTTCCAGAAGGAAGGAAAAGAGAGGGGAAGCAGAGGAGGGTGGGAGCGCTGGATGGCACATGGGCCAAAGCAACGCCAAACAATGATGTGATGTGTATTGAATGTCCCAGTGGGCGAATCCCAGCATGAAAACGACGAGAAGTACTGTAGAGCTACAGCCATAGAAATCCTATGAGTATGTTTCTTGTTTCAATTTAAGGAGCGGTTTACCTGCAGCAGTGACATCAACAGGTTCCTCACATCTCCACTGGTATCATCCTCGATGTCTGCCTCCAGGTCCCGCTCTTGCACTGCGAAGTACAACCAGAAATACATTTGTGATGTTTTGTAACTTGAATCTTTAACATTATATAAACCATATTCTATATTTGTTCATCATAGGCCACACAGAATATACACTGAATGTTTTAAAACTAAATTAAAATATTAGAAACAATTAAAATTATCAACTATCCTACTCTACAAAATGATACCAGACGAAACTTGTTTTTTTTATTGATTAATTCAGTAAAGCTTTTTTGCTTTGCAGTTTAAACATCTTGCCACAAGGGAGTGCTGCAGCCTTTCATCAGTATTCCCAAAAGGGATACGCCCAAACATAAAGAAAGAAATAGTCCAAGTTCCGTAGGTTCCATAACCACAGTTTCCAATGTGAGAGGAACATCTAAATGATGTTCCAGCATGCGTCAGTGTGGATTAAGACTCACCCTGGGCATACGCCTCCTTGTAGCTCATGATGTCCTGTGTGGAAAAGGAAGATGAGATCAGCTACTCCCAGTAAAGTTACTTATATTTTGATTTTAGAAATGGATCACGTGACCATGTGTAGTTTGGGAACGTTCAGCTCGTGGTAACAAATCCACAGAGAATTCTAACACCTTTTTGTTCAATGTATGGCTTCGATGGCCCAATATGTTGTAGTTTTGGTTCAGTCTAACTGATCTTATCTATTATCTTCAATTTCTATAGTTAAACCTCGGATAATCCACTGTGACAGACAAAGCTGTTGAAAATATTGAAGAAGCTCAGGATCTAAATGCTGCTTCTCATCCTTTATGCCGCCCCTGAGCAGCCAGTAAAACATTCACATTAATGCAGGATTAACATCTGTTTAACATCAGGAACATGAACAAAAGTGCATTAAAAGAAGTGCGAGAGGGGCAGTCATCACACAGGAATGAAAACAGGATCTATAACAAGGAAGTGGTGTATCTGTTATTTTTAACAGTGCACACCCAAACCGGTGTTTTCACGTCCCTCAGCTGATGGAGGCAACCCTGTGGGTGTGTAGGGGGCCTGGATGAGTTTATCACAGTTGAACTGATGAAAATAGCAACACATTGCACGGCCAACAGTACCACATACTGACAAACCTCATTGGTGGCCGTGCACAGGATCTCTACCAGCACGGCTTCATCCGTACCCGCCCCCTTCATGGCCCTCCTCAGCTCCCTGGCAAAGTAAATGTGAGGAGGCTCCAACATGGCGACGATGGCCTTCTCAAGACTGCCTGTCAGCTCCTTCTTCAGCACCTCCTCCAGCTCCTGAGCCAACACAGAGGTGGACACTAAGACAACATGCTGTGCACTGCCACGTGTGCAGGGAGGAGAGAGAGGTAGCTATACTTACATCATCATACTTTTCAAAGTAGGCCTGTTTGATCTCCACACGCTGAGCTGCAGAGCGATTGGCCAGGATTTGGATGATGGCTTCTTCATCAGTGCCTGGAGAGGAGACACCATGAGGGTGGACATCAGAAACATTCAAACACAGTACGAATGCTCAACCATTATATTAATATCACAGTAGTACCAGACATCTAAAGAGCATTCTACAAATCCTGTGACTAAACCTACACATGGCTTTTATTAAATTGGATGAAAGAAATAGTCAGAAATATATTGGATTACATTTTTATATTTATATATTTGATTTTTACGTTAGCCTACATATACAATAAAACATCATCAATTATCTCTACCATTTATTCTCTTTAGAATAGTGTGTGTGTTTGTGTGTCTGTTTGTGGTGGTGGTGGTGGGGGGGAGAACAACAATTTAGACTCTTCAGTTACCCAAACCTGAATCTACATGGACTGAGAAGGGAAGTCCACGCAGACACGGGGAGAACAGGCAAACTCCACAGAAAGACCCGGGTCATACCGGGATTCAAACCAAGATTCAAACCTAGGGAATGTTCTTGCTGTGAGGAGACGGTGCTAACCACCGCGCAACAATAAAACCACTTGATGGAGGATGATTGTGTTACAGGCAGTAATATGATAAAGCCTTATCCTTTCAATCTGGAGGATAACTCAGAATGTAAGCTGCTCCGGAGAATCAAAATTTATCTTCTCATGTCAGTGGAAATTTTCACTCTCTCATCAAAATATGTTCAATTACGATGACTAATTTCGGTAGACTGCGGCACTAAGACAAATCAACCTAGCTTTAATATCAGTGAGATGATTCTTTATTAAGTAAATATGAAAGACTGCAATAATAGTCATCACTCATTGTGAACGGGGCGCAACTGGTTGCCTTTAAGCGATTAGAAAAAGAGGAGAAAGATGATATGACTGAAGAAAAAGAGAATATTTCACAATGACTGACAGAGGAATGAGTCGACCATGCACCTACCGAAACCTTTACAAGCTTGTCTGATCGCCTTGATATCAGCTGTGACATCAAAGTCCTCAAAGGGGACGATGGTTGGCTGGGGGAATAACAAGTGACAGGATCATTCATATAATGTGAGAAATGATGTATTATTCAAAGCAGCTAAATCTAAAATACTCAAAGTAATGCAGAATAGTGTTTGCGACTGGGGACTGGAAGGGTTTTTGTTTATATTCTCCTGTAGGAAAAGGGTGCAGCCTGAGTGTCTGCTGAGTCATGGGGCAGCAGCAGCAGCAGCAGCAGCACCAGCACCAGCCTCCTCCTCCTCTCAACACCCACCCTTCATTTAACACAATGCGGCCTTATTGATCAGCGCTTCTGGGAAATTCCTCCCTGCTGTAGCTGTAGCTGCTGCTGCTGCTGCTGCCTCATCGGCCTGACATGAGGGAACCCTCCCTCAGCTCCAGTAAACTGCGCCACTTCTGTTCCCTGTACAAACAGATCACACAATGACTGTGTACACAGTGTTAGTTTACACTGGATGTGTGCTGGATGTGGACTTTAATGACATTGCCCCTGTTGATTATGACATTTCTGATGTTACATGAAAACTTACAGCACTGTTACAGTACGTGAGAGGAATCGCACCCACCCCACATATGCAAAACAATTATACGCATTCAGAGTGAAATGTTGTTTGACCAGTAGAAGTTGGAATAAACAAATAAACAAACAAAGTTTCCTCACCTGAACGTTGCCCATGATGTTGCAGACTTCGGAGTTGGGAGGTGAGACAGATGAACGCTGAGTGGTGTGTGTTTTGATGCCGTGCCGTGCCGTGCTGTGACTGCAGCTAATGTGTGTGTGCCTCCCGTGCTACGACTCAGCCCTGTCCGGTGCTGCAGCGATGACGTCACTGCTCTCCATTGCACGAGCAGGATGGAGCTGGGAGATTGAAGAGGCGGGGCTGCATAATTGTCTTCACTAGCCGCTGTGATACTGATGATATCATTAGTGTAAGGATACATGTGACCGATGGTTTAATCAAGCACTGAACTTCAATGGTTTACAACTTGATAAGATTAAAATGTTAAGGTACTTCTAATCTATTTAAATAGTTTAATTTACATACTATTCTACTCTACTACTTTTTGATTGTGTTAATTTGTAATTACTTCCATTACTAATACAAAATTGCCTGGAGAACGAGCAGCTCATTAAATGTAAAGCTTTGAAGTAGAACAGTTGATTCTAAAATAAGCTTCAACTCTATGGGCTGAAAAAATTAAATGCTGCTTACTTGACGCATCAAAGTATGTTCAACATTTCTGTTGGTAGTAATATTTTTGTTTTAGTAGAATTACCTCAGTATTCCTCCACCAGTTGTACTGCTTGTGCCTTGGGGACACAGACAGAGACAGGATGAGCTTGAATACAAAGTACATAAAGTTACAAAATTAAATATAGTAATATAAGAAGTGTACTATATATCGCTCTGACCTGGTAAATTAGACGTCTAAAGAATATTATAAGTACCTATAAATTACATTTTAACACAAGTATTGGATCTACATTCCATGACTGTTAGATACAAAATATGTCGTTCAGAGTTTGAATTGTTTAGGTTTACACATTTATCCCGAGGAAATTTTTTCAGCAATTTATACATGGTAGTGATTCTTCTCGTCCACTTGGTGGCAGTGTTGTACAAGCTGCTTTGACATCAAGTACCTGTAAGTAGGATTTACAGTGTGTGAGGTTGTGAATGAGATAATCTCTAATACCCTTTGATGGGTTGTGATGGGTAAATATTTGTGATGGTGTATGATTTTTATGTAATTAAAATGTTGTATCTAATCACAGTAATTATATGCATAAGAGGAGCAGTGCACCGTGTTTCCATTCAGATAGACACTCGTAGGTGATCAATATATGCAAATTACTACTGTAACGCTTAACTTTATTGTCCAGAAGCAAACTGAGAGTTGAGTCAGTGTCGTTTGGGTTTTATAGAAATATTTAATTCAGAGTTGAGAACAGGGTATTTTCTGTATGTACATGCAGCGCATTACGAATGTACAGTATAAATACTCCCATGTGGATGCTACAACAGTTTGCAACGTTTTCCGAGTAACACTTTAAATACAGTATAACAAGCATGAAGTACACTAAGTGGGCAAGTTGCAACGTTTCCTTTCCAACAACCTTAAAACCGTCTTATGGCAAAACACCTTGTGAGAGTTTCATCGGTGGGTCATGTTTATTTATCGAGCCTTTCAAATTGTGAATGCTGTTACTGAATGCCGATTGAGAGACAGCAAAACACGTCTCAGTCCAACTCGGGAAGCTCTTTCTGAAAAACACTTGATGGATATATGATGACATATGACATCTATATTTGAAGTTATCCTGCGTGTTCTGTGTGCGCCTGTTCTTTTATGACTTCTGGTGAATCTAAGTGTATCATGGCCCCATGTATTTTCACTGTCATGCACACACTAATAATGACACAGAGCTGATTATTGTGTGTGACTGTGTTGCATCACAGGTGTCAGTGGTGGGTGTCTGATCACAGAACAGAAAGGATGATGTTGTTGTTGTCGTTACTTGTGTTGAAATGGTAGATTTGTCATTTTTCTGTCTGGGAGAAAGTGGCAAAAACATAATCTTTGGTCGTGCATAGTCGTGGTTTTGGATACGTAAATAGATTTGGAGGCAGGTGCATTCATGTAAATGTAAAAAGGGAAACTAAGCGACAGAAAATAATGCATTATTCACATCATCCACCACTGTAGTCAGGGTTGTGTTTGGTCCTTGAAAGACTCCATCTTCTCTATGTGTGTGGATTCTACAGCCTGTAATGCAAAAGACGTTTTTTGTTTCTTTTCCCCTTTTTAAGATGGGACATTCAGGGAAGAAATATAGAGGAGTAAACAGTAAATAAACAGAAGGGAGCGCTTCATAGATATTTCAGTACTACTCAAATGTATTTGAAAGCCATTTGAGATACGCATGTTCATTATTGATAGCAATGTACATCGTTTCAGAAGCATCAGAGTGAGACAAATACCATAACAACAGTTCTGCTGTTGTTTCTGAGAACAAGTTAACCAATAAACATTTAGTTATTTGGATGCTTGATGATTTACCACATGCTATGGCTTTTGTTAGAGAAATACATCATTTATATTGAGTTTATCGAAACATACAGCCGTCTTCATTGAGCTGCACTGCGATCCCACGTTTCTCTAATCAAACAGATCATCGTCGTGTCACGAATTTTGGATTTGACCTAAAGGGAAAGCATCAGATCTCCGTCTGGGGTTTTGGTCCAGTGTCTCTAAACATACAGTCTTTTCCTCCGGTCTGATGGTTTTCCTCATCAGCAGCTGATGGATGAAGCCTCCGCTGGTTTCCCACGTAAAGTAGAGTATCGTCAGTGTAGTGGCATACAAAAAGCTCATTAGTTGAAGCATTGACTTTGTTTGTGTCCAAAATATTGTCTGATCTGCTGATAAATATGATTGATTTTACATGTCACCTCCATGTAGTCAGTGTAATAAAAACATACACACAATTTAGTGACAAATGGGCAAGCAAAAGTGCAGACTAAACATTCCTTGAAAGTGACTTTGAAGTTGCATTCTCTGCGATTTAACGATGTAAAGCAAACTGTTGTGTTTGGATTGCATCATTGCACTGCAGGAGGGATGTTCTTTTCCTCGCAGGATCTTTTACACTAAGGTGACTCAGAAAAAAAAAGTTTATATCAAATACAATGTTGGATCTTTGTCAATCATTTTCTTTGCTTTGTCGTGTGTTGTCAGTCTGTGAGTAAAAAAAAATAACAATCGTCGCACCAGTCATCATGCCCTCTCCCCAGAGTTTTGCTCCTCAAAGTCCCATGGGCAAACATCAGCCATTTGGGCTCCGCTGATGACTTCAGGTTTGTGACTAGAGCTCTCCTTCTTCCTCTCAGGTGAGGGTTTAGTTTTCTGTGCAAAGCTGGTGTTCCTGGGCTCGCTCTCCTGGGAGAAAACCTCTGCCCTCCTGACCTCAATCATCTCTGGGTCTCTGGTGGAGCTCCTTCGCCGCTCAGACACCGGCCCGCTGCACTCAGACGACTGGCTGACCCGTCGCCTCTCTGATGGTGGCTTGCTGGAGGAGCTCCGCCTTTCTCTGCTTTTCTCCCTCCCCTTCTCTGCTTTGTGGTTGGATGAGCAGGAGCCTTTCCGCTTCTTCTTGTGCGTCGTGGGGCTGCTGCAGGTCTTCTCCTGTTTAGGGGACGGCGGGCTGTTGTAATCCCATGGGCAGATCTCTACCATCAGGGAGGGAGGCTGTAAAAGGCTTCCTGTGGACTTGGAGTGGTCCGAGTGGAGGCCCTTGGGTTTCCCATCTGTGGGTGTGACGCTTTTCTTTCGCCTGATCCTGTCTGGAGAGATGGAATTTGAATCTCCTCCCAGCATGGGCTGGTCATCAAAGTCCCAGGGGCACACATCCAGCTTGAGGGGCAGAGGTGACCTGGGTGGCCGAGCTTTTCGCATTTCCCTTCCTTCTTCTTTTTCTCCTCCTTTATCTTTGGAGCGACGTCTGTTGGAAGGCGACTGCCCTGGTTTCTGCCTCTGCTGGGACCGGCTACCTTTAGAGATCCCAGAGCTGCTGCTGCTGCCTCTCCTGCGGGTTTCACCGGTGGTTTCTCCAGGAGCGATAGAAACATGTTTCTGTGTTTTTCCTTCAGAGGGCGTCTCAGGTTCCTCCATTTCCCAGGGACAAACCTCGGACACGTCATAAAGGTTCTTCCCGATCTCAGAGCAAATGGACGGCTGGCTGCCGCTGACCTGTTACAAACAGGAAAAAGACAGGTAAATAACCTAAACCGTCATTGTATGTGTTATTTAAGTTATTTTAGTGTAGTTTGCCTACGACAGAGCTAAAAGTGACGATTGGACTGATCGTACATTTTATAAACAAATGCAAACACTGCAATGTTTGAAATAAACAAACCATTCCATTTCAACTCAAAGGGTGTTAATATATATATGTTGTGTTTACAGCTTGTTAAGTGGACACAAAATCCACTTTTGCAGGTTTAAAGACAGGTCAAACATTCTCCAGCCACATAAAGGAGCCCCACTGGGATACTTGTGTTGGTTTATTCCGGTCTAAAGTTGGGCAGGGTTCTTATTATCCACCCGTCATTTACACTGGCCCAGAGAGACAAACAAAACAAACAAGCTTCACCTCCATTTATCCTCCTCCTCACTAATAAGATATTCTGCTCTGTGTTAGAGGGTCTTCATCCACTGAGATGCAATCCAAATATAAGATTGACTAACTATATTGTAGGTAGGGAAAGTATGTTCTGCTCAGAAGGTGGGTGTCGTATGATCACAACACAAAAAACCCTGAAGTCAGATTTAAGTTGGAAAAACAGCACTAGAGTTAATATGCGTCTATCAATTGTGTCATATTTTTTAAATTTCACCTGTTGTTTCATGATGCCCATCTTCATGGGGGTCTTGGAGTACTCCACCGACTGGCTGACGATCATTTTTGAATAATGCTCTGGCATCTCGTCCACCTCAGAGAGCATGCTGCCTTCTTGTCCCTTCAGGCCCTTCTTACTGGCGTCCTCCACACTCTGCGTCTTGTTGGTGATCCCTGGCATCTTCTCCTTGGCGCTGGCGATCACGCTCAGAGACTTCTGCATGATGGAGGTGCGCAGGAGGACGGGTTTCTTCTCGTGTGTCAAGTTGTGAGCGCTGGCTGACTTCCAGAACAGTGGCACAGACTCGGTGGACTCGGCCGGTTCCATTCTCGGTGGGGTCAGGGCGGGTTCCAGCTGCTTCTTGGCGTGTCTGCGGCCAATGAGGGAGCCCAGAAGGGATCCCTCCCCGCCGCCTCCGACAGGAGTCGTTTTGTCTCCTGCTGTGGAACCAGTTTGGCTTCCAGTTTCTTCATCCTGGTCACAAACGTGATCATAGCTGAGAGATTTCTTCAAGCCCATGACTTTGTTCTTCAGGGAGTCATCCCGAGCTTTTCCTGAGGGAAGAATAATCACCAGACCTGTATGAAGTGGGAAGTATTACCACCTTGACTGACATCTAATTTTAAAATACCTGTTTACGTAAATTAATGAATGTATGTATTTAGGTGTAAGCCATTCAAGCGTTGGAGCTAGTTAAAACTGAAATATCGTCCCAGACAACTATGGATGCCACTTTGTACAGACATTGAAGTCCCCAGAGGAGAAATCCTCATGATATGATTGCTTAAATTTCCTCTTAGTGCCACCAATGGTCAAATATTCAGTTAAACACTTATGGTATAAATCTCTATATTTACATGCCTCATGCGTTGAAAGCAGCAAAATTCAGAAAAATGAAAAAAAAACTTTTTAATACTTAAAGGTGATTTTTAAACACGCAGACAATTAAAAACCCCTCTAACTCATCTGAAAACTAATTCCTACCTAACAGGTCAAACTCAGTAATATCACCCATCCTCAATTTAACAGGTGGAACGAGAGACGTACCATGATGACTCGGTTCAAACGGGTTCCTCTTCAAGGTGCTGCGGTTGCTGCCGTGCTCGCTGCCGTCCTCGCGGCTACACTGGCGGTGCATGTGCATGGTCTCTGGGATCTCTGTGATCCGTTTCATCAGCGAACGGCCCAGGCCTTTTTTGGAGCTGCGTTTCTTCTGGAGATGAGGGTTGTTTGCCAGCATCTTCTTGCATTTGTAGACCTCCAGCTGAGCATAGAGCTTCTTCAACTCATCCTGGAAAAGGAAGGAAACTATAAATGCTGGGCAGCTACTGAGTAATTAGTTTACTACTGCAAAACTGTTTGATTCATACCTTTGATGGTCACATTTTTGTGATTGCTATTCATAAATCATTCTGCCATTATGAAGAACCACTGGGATCAAGAATCCACTAACAAAACATGTATCCTTTAATCATTAAATACAAATTCAGACTCAACCAAAGTTAATATCTTCTAAAAGCTACTTCACCCGTATATCCTCCGGGTCCAGACTGTGCTCGCTCCAGGCCGAGGTGATGCTGCTGTTCAGGTAAGAGCCAGATCTTCCCATGTCCAGCTCCTCCTCGTACGCCTCTGTGGCAATATCATCCCTGGCCTGCGTCCCTTTGGTCAGGAACTGAGACGAATGGAGAGCAAGTTTAGAGGGAGGCATCACTGACACTGCATAGAGACCCACCCGGGTTACAAACTCTTTGAGGTTCTTCCCTCGAGCAGGAGGCTGCGGTCCATCAGGACCAAAACCGCCTGCCACAAGCAGGCTTCTTCCCGGCTGCAGTTGGCTTTATCAACAAGGCCCGGGACCCCCACCTGGCTCTGACTTTTATTCCGCCCCCACGCCTCAAGGATGTGTTAAATTATCACATTGTATTATATTATATTATACTGCATTACATTGCATATTGCAATTTGACACTTTTTTGTACATTGTATGCACCAATTACCAGAGCAAATTCCTGGTGGGTGTAAATCTACTAGGCAATAAATATTTTCTTGCTCTGATTCTGAAATACTTTCTGATTCTGAAAGAAAAGTAGGAAGCCTCTGTTCTATTTACTGAACTGACGGAATGAATATGTCGGCCACAGGGTCCATGTAAGGTGGACCGGGGATGAGCAAAAGTTACCTGCAGCATAATTTACTGAAACTTTATGGCATAAAAAAGCTACTTTGCTTGCCGCAGTCGACTCTGATAAATTTAAACAGATAGTCTTTGTAATACCATGAGATTTTGACTGCAGAGCATTAAAAAAGAAACATGATAGGAGATCAATTTCATACAGACAGTAATTGATTCTTGCTTTGAATAATCACCACCACATCGATCTGGACTCCAATTTCATGCAATAATTTCACTAAATTAGGATGATCTCTTTTAATCCCCATGTTTTATGTGATTGACAACAAGTGAATGTGCAAAACTAATAGGATTAATAAGTTATTCTGCTTAGTTACATTGCTAAATTTCGCTCTTTTTTTTATGCAACATCACAAGCTGTGTATTACAAATTCTAATTTATGTTTGCAAGCACTAATCCCCTGCTCACTTGGACTCCCATGTGCAGAGAGGAAAGGTGAGATGAGGCTCGATTGTTGCAACAACACAGCACATTTAAGGAGAAAGTCTGATCCTTAAAGAGCAGTTTGGTTTTGACTCGATGTCCGTGGCCAAACTGTTTAGCTTTTCTGGAATAACAAACTCAGGAGCACAGAGAGCTGCAGGAACAGACGCTGTGTGAGATTGGCATCCGCCTATTATGCTTAATTATCCCAGCACACTCAACTGACTTGCACTTGTGAGGTGCCTCATTAAGAAAGAATGAAAGAACAGAGAGCTCTGATGGTGTATTGCGTTGCTCACGCAGCAGGAGAATTTAATGTTTTCCATCAGACTTAGAGACTGCACATGAAGACACCCGCGGGAGTGCTCAGCTAAATTAAAATAACCACTAACGCAGTTTGAATGAGTTTAAGCTAATGGTAGCAAATGGTAGCTGTAAGTCTGTATGTGTTGCACACTGCTAATATCGAATGAAGTTAAGATGATGAATGAACTGCTATGCAAGTTACTGTGCAGTAGTGCCCATTATGGAAATCTCTCTGTGCTGAAAAGTACTTCTACTACAAAGGCAGGACTTTCAAATAAAAACTCCTACAGGAAAGAAAAGTGAGACTTCTACATGGATTTCGTCTCTGCTGCACTTCTGTATAAGCTGCTCTTCTATTGACTAGTTATTGTAGATACCTATAAATCTTAGCTGGAGCTAAATTCTGAGCAAACAATGACACATTTGGAGCATGACAGTAGCATTTGAGAGACTAAAACATGTTGCTCATTGAATGTATTGACAGTTTTAATATTATATTACCAGCAATAACAACCTCTGTCAGTCACTTTTCCTCCTTTGCCTGCTCTAAAACCCGCCTCTCTGTGCTCTAACTGATCGACTCGCCCACACACTGAGCCTATGGATGATGCCAAGAATGCATATACATAAAAACATGAGGTCATTTATCAATTTGATGTTTTTGGAAGGAATTTGGTGGAGCCTTCAGCAACAGCATGGTGCATAGTACATGAAGTAGATAAGTATTTGAGGAAAAAATATACCCACATTATAATGAGAAATACCAGAAAATGTCCTGCAATCAAAATCTCAATTAAACAAGGAATATATCATTAAAATGAAGCCTCGGACAATTAAGTTAACATAAAAAAATGTCAAGACTCAAAAATGTATTACAAGTTTACAAGATAAATCTCTTGGACACCTGACACATGACAAGAGCCCTGAAACACATTAAATTTATATAGAGCTCAAAAGAACTAAAGGCTGGAAACCACCAGTTTGTGTTCATATCATTATCTTGTTCTTATGAAAAATCATCATCTGTAGGATAAATGTAATGGAGCACAAGTAGCAGAAAATGGAAATACTCCAATTTGTACTTTATTGTACTTGAATAATGCTCTTACAAATATTCTGTCATCAAAATGTATTTTTTACAAACTCATTCATTAGATTTTAGCACAAAGATAACTAGAGTTATAGGCCATTCATTAATAGAAGTCTTTAATATATGGCTGAGTCCTGAAATTTGCTTCAGTTAATAACTTACAACCCAGTAAAGTAATAACTGACATGGTTTGTGAGCTCCAGGGAGAATCTGTTTGTTACCTTTGGAATGAGCAGCAGACCCAGAGTCACAGTCACTGTCAGATGAGTGTGAGCAAAGAACAGCATGAGCATCCAGTCAGGGTGTAGTCCTGGCACCAGAAAGAACCTGCGGGAAAAACACAAACATGCAGGAGGGATTCTGTTCATTCACCAGCACTTTTTCAAAGGCATATTTGAAGTATATTTGAAGGCCAGTTGAACCGAGTACTTGTCTGTGAAATACTCTCATTCTCAAGTACACACACAGACATAGAAGCAGCTTTTATCAAATCTCTGGACGAGAACGGAATGAAATGTTCCACAAACCCAGAGGTAATCTCGACTCCAGTGTAAAGAGAGGCGTTAAAGCAAAACTGTTTGAAAAGTATAAAAGTAGCATTTATATGCCTCCTTTTGAGAGGTTCTGACATTTTTTTACAACTACATTTGGTTTTGTGCAGTTATTTTCTGCTCAGGCACTATTCGTTTTGAATGCTTCATATTTTTTTCAGGTTTTAACATGCTGAGGTTATCATTTAGCTCAGGTTTCACAATACAGCCTCAGAGAACAGCTGGCATGACGTGGACTCTTCAATCTCGTTTTTTCTATTATTCTCTGGTGTTCCTCTGCGTCACTGGTATAAAATGTAGAAGAGTCAGGTGGCCCAGCTGACGTTGAACAAGTCTCAGTCTTGATCCAGAGCCACCTGGAGGCTTACTCAGCAGCATCCATGTTGTTATAGTTTGTGGGTGGCCCTCCTCCTGTGATGCAGGATGCAGTGTCAGCCCTACAGCTCTTTTCCTCCAGGTAAGCACCTTGCCATGTCTATAGCAGTCATTGACAAGGTTTAACAGCCTCCCCACACAGTCCTCCCATGGCATGGTCAGCTCCAGCATGACAGCATTCTTCACTGTCTGATTAGAGAATGATGTCAAGTCTGTCAAGTCTGAGGGCTGTGCTGAGCAAACTTGAGTTGCTTTCCCATATCAACTGTCAGCTGCCAGTCCGGTACAGTGATAAACCCTGTTGTTGCTGTAGGGGTTGCTCCTGGCTTGGCTCTGGTGAAGCTGATGGTCCTGCAGCTGGTGACGGTGCTACAGAACAGCTCTGTGATGGTTTTGAGCACCCGGTTGTGCTGCCAGCGATATCAGCATTTGCCCAGAGCCTTTGAACAGCCTACAGAGATAATTTCCTCTGCAGACGACCCTTCTATAATAAAGGTTAGGGTAGGTAAGTTGTTTCTGAAACACTTTTGTACAATTTGTTGAAACCCTCTTCACGTCCTAATACATATCACTTAATAAAGTCGTCTGCAAAAAAAAGCCATTGTGGCCAAGGCAGGACTGTAATAAACAAGACCAATCATTTCATTTGGACCAAATGAAATGATTGGATAGTGTACCTGTCTGTCACTAACTGACCTGCCTTGGTGCACAAATCCTGTGTTCTCACTGTTCATGACTGGAGTCTTCATCTAGATAGGCACACACCACTGAAGCAGAGATGATAGCCAATGGTTTGTGAGCAACTCATGGAAAAGTCGCCTTCTAGCAGAAGTTGGGCGGTGCACGTCCATATAGCTTTGAAGAAAGGGCCGATGGTAGGGGGTGAGATCATGGGGTGCACATTTCAAAGAGTAGCTTGCTCTTGCTAGCTTTTCCAGAATTACGAACCCTGGCTTTAAATCCATCCTTTTAAAAACAATCCACAAAGGGGCAAGCTCACCGGGCTTTAGGGAATCGGAGATGGCACTCTGATTAGTTTATCGTAAGTTTGCCCAAAGCCTAACCATGATTAAGAGACAAGGTAAAACTCATTTGACTGAGCGAGGTGTAGAAATGCTTTTTTCTGCCATTAAAGAAAAAGTGTTTTTTGAAGAGAACCTAAAGCTGTGTGCTTTGGACCATGCCCTTCCATCATTAAAATAGGAGCCCTATATGTTTTCAGCTTCATTGTACATCTTTTCCCAACTGGTTTCACCATCTCAAATGATACTATAATGTATTCCCGTGTCTTCTGGCTTGATAACTCGTCAAATGTATCCTGTTGCTAAGATTTCCCGTAACGCTTGTCTACTTCCCTAACATCTAAACAGGTGTGGCTGAGAATAAAAATGTCAGGTCTCTTGGCTGTGTAATGGCATGCAGGTAAATGGACCGCTACCCCAGACAATGAAAGTGTAATATGGATAGAGTAACCTAATAGACTCGGACTTGATTGGCAAAGAGCATCGCAGACGATTCCCTATACTCCACATGCAGACTTTATGTGGAATGCAGACTGATGTAATTTTATAAATCCTCGCTGCCTTTAACGGTCTGCCCTTCCTAATGACTTTTAAATGGATTTTAAAGCATCTTGCTACTTTTAAAGTCGCCGTGCTCAGACTTTCAGCTTATTTTTATGGTTATGTTAATCCCTCCAGCCTGATCATGGTTGGGGATTTTCACATCAGTTAGATGTTGAGATATTTTATAAAAGTTCATAGAACGGAGGAGGGATATTGTTTTCTGTCCCCATCAGCAAAACAGCAGCTCCATTTATTTTCGCTCAAGTAAATCTTGTCTTATTTCTGTCACCACTGCCTCAATCCAGACGGGTGCAGAACCTATGACAAAACTCACAGCAGTTATGTTGGTTGCTTGTGGTTTGTGTTTAACATTTCATGCCATAATTACTCTTATCGCCGGTGCATTAAAGCAGAGTTGATATTGTATTCATGAGCACCAGAGCCGCTAATTGCAGCTATTATTAGTGGACTATTAAAAAAATACACAAAAACCTTAATCGGCTCTAATGAATGGTTGTATTTCAGCACCAATTTTCCACAGCCAGTGAAAGCCACACATAATGACAGAAGAAGCAATGGAAGCTATAATTATTGTGGATATTCTGTTGAGTGTGTGAAAATATATCTCTGCCAGGACCAAGACTTCTTGATGAGACTGGGACGAGAGATGGCGTGAGTTTCCCCTTCATTCATCAAAGTTCCACCAAGGAGACTCAGAGATCGTTGGCCCTCTACTCCCATAAGCAAATTCACATTCATAATTTATATTAGACATCTAAAAGCAGTGTGTGTGTGTGTGTGTGCTACACAAACAAAAGTCCAGCGTTATCTTTGGACTGCAGCAGGAGACTGCTGTCAGCTCGCCGAGAAAAAAAAGAAACACTCTAATGTTTTTATTCCCCAGAAAGCAAAGAACAGCTTGATTTATAACAGTTTCACAGCACTGACAAAGGTGTACCCACTGGACTTTTCAGTTTCTTAACAAATTAGAAGAATGTCTCTTGTTTTTTTGTCCCACTGAGCACAATGGACTGCCGCCTAAATGAAAGTATATTCAATCAGGAGCAGGTTTATCGGAAGAAGTGTGACAAATGGAATTGCTTTGCCCGGGGCTCCAGCAGGCGCTTTGTGATCACATGACCATTTGGTCCCACTGTAACCGGACTGAGAAAATGTTCCGTGGTTTAAGAGTCATGTTCAAATGTGACCTTTACTATTTGCTGTATTTGTCTTATTTACACAGATATTCCAATAAGTTTAAACAGACACATTAATAACAACGGTGGTAAATACAGTGTAATCTAAAATGAGGCACACAAGATTTGACTTTCAACAATGGCGGAACTTTTGAGGAGAGACTTGGTAAAATGAAATTCAGGCTACTTCACCTGGGCACAGTATTGAATGCTTGAAAACCATTGCAAACGTAAAGGACTCGTGGAATAGAATTAAGCCTGAAACATGCTTCTGCGTTTTCACGGGCCCGTAAGCGCAAGAGCCCTTCCGGGTCCCTTACGTGCTTATGTATCCCTTCTTACGTGCTTACAGGCATCGCCCCATTTTTCAAAAATTTACGGCAAAGCTCCGCAAGCTCACTCAGCCCGCAAGGCTGTGATTGGTCTGCTCTACATCCCTTCTGGAGCTGCATTTCCGGTTTCATGCCCCATAATACAGGCAGAAACAACGGAAGATTTTAAAAAGAAGAATGGACAACCGCGAAGAACTCCTGTCGGAAGAGGTCCGAAAATATGAGCACCTTTATAACCCGTCGATGTCCGAGTAAAAGGACACTGAGATTTTAATTTAATGGCCGTACAGACCACCTACGCCTCCGTCTCCTCTCCAGTCGCTTTTCCTGATGACTAATTATAAGAAGTTGCTCTTCAATGTCCAGCAGCTCCATCTCAATCAATTGTTGTTCGGTTGGAATCGTGAATACACTCTCGGCCATGGTTCACCGTGTGTTTGTAATGGAGAACAAGACTGGTAGAAGGTAAATAAACAGTCAACAACGATTGCCACACCCACAAAGAAGGCGTCTCTCAGGTCGTCTTCGACAAAAAGCATTACTCCGCCTAGTGTTCTGGCGCGGAATTGCTTTGTAAGACGCGCAACGACGGTTACATTGTATGAAATGGGCGTATCTCTTTTTGAATGTAGAGGCTGCATAGGTGAGCCTTTAGATGAATAATAGAGTGATTCAAAAACATTATATAGCACATGAACAAATTAAAACAAAGAGCTGCCTGGAAACACAAAAAAACATATTTCAAATCACCCTTTACGAGTAAATGGAGTCCAATATTCAATCTATTTTTAAGGTGGTCTCCATTAACTCCTGAGGGACAAATTTGGCTCTTTAGCGGGTAAATAACTCAATGAAAGTCTTTGGTTTCTCTGACTTCATTTGAGTCACTAAATTTAAAAGATTGTTATGATAACCTAAAAGTTGACTAATTGAGCACAATTCCGTAACTAGAGCAGTTGCATTAAAGCTCCATGCGAGACAGACAGTTACACAGAACTGAGAGTTTATTTTGGTCTCTGGTACAGAAGATCCACGCTGTGCATCCGGGAAGACATTTTGTATTCACCTCCTTTCAACTGGTTTACCCTGCACTCGGCTGACACTGTTCGTTTGCCTGATGAAGGGGGCGGGTGAAGCCTCTGCCTTTCATCTGACACGATCAACACTTGTAATGCCCAAGCTAACAGGGAAATATAATCATGATTAAACAGCAGCTTGTACTGCGAGAAGGGGTAAAGTCATCCAGGCCCCCTGTCACTATTCGTGCCACTTCCTGCACTGTCAGAGACATTAATCAAGTCAAAGTGGGATGCCTCATCGTTCCACAGTCTTGTTTCATGCCTCTTTCGTGTCCCTCTCTACAACTTCCTCTTTTCTTTTTCTTTCTTTCTCTCTCTCTCTCAGTCATCATGCAAAAAGACAGACTGCACTTCTGGCCACAAATTGCTTTCTCTCACTCACTGTTCATGCCAGCTCATGCCTGTTTCCACTCGGTTTTCAGTATTCACCTGATGATGTGGAAGATGGCCGATATGAGGAGCTCATTGTATATGGCCACAGCCATGTAACGTGGTTCGTGAAAAGCCGAGGGCACGGTGCGGACAGCGTAGCAGAGGTACACGCCCCACAGCAGGAACAGGAACTCCGCTGGGAAACAAACAGAACAAACAACAATAAGAACACAGAGACGGTAAGAGGAAATATGTGATTTATAGGTGTGATTGTCTTTGTCTTAAAGTGAGTGTCTTTCCCCACTTAAAAATTGCGACGTGCATAATATACCTCCTTTGTAACTAGCATTTGTGTCCTGACCTTAGTTTTTAAAAACAGTGGTTTTAAGAGAGTTACAGTCTATCCATCTCTCCCTCCAAAAACAGTTGGTAAGCAAAGGTTTAAGTTAACTGTAGAGACAAGTAGCAACTGTAATAAAGACACGTTGGAATTTTTACTTTTTTTGATGGATTAAACAAATAAAACACAACATGTTACATTGATAGCTTTAAAATGTTCAAACCTCTGGACACATCCAAGCTAACTGTTCTTTCATTTTTCCAGCGTCTATGCTAGGCTAGGCTAATCACCTCCTGGTCAGACTTGAAAGTGGCACCAATCATCTTGTCTCACTCTTGGAAAAATAAATACCCTTATTGATTTAAAGTATTTTTAACCGGACAACTCTTGTCCTGGAATTCACTGCACATTAAACCTGCTTTGCCACGAGACGCTGATAGTGCTGACTGCAATAATGAAGTTTCAAATTTAGCAGTTCCTAACTTAGCGAGATTCCCGAGTGTTTGAAGCGTTTCCTCCAAACGAGGCATCTGCTTCCTCGACAGCTTGTTGACTCATCCCTCCTATCGTCTGATCTCACCAAGGTCACACAGCCCGACTACAATTCACAGAGAATGCGTTTATTAAAAACCGCAGGTGTCTCTGCAGTTCCTTATCAAGATATTTCGGAATATTCAGCACAGTGTGTGTGCACAGACAACTCATGATTACCTACAATGTCAGTGTAATGAAAGTCTACAGAACATCATTTTCTAAAATCAATAGTTATATTTTTGGATGTGATGAAGATGATTCATTACAGCATTTTAGAGGCATGAAAATATGTCTTAGAGGCGTGTAATACATTTTGTACTTGCTGCTCTCTGGTGTAGAACAAATAGATGATGCTTTTACTGCTAGTGCAGTGCCCGTTATAAACATACGTGGAATGTGCTGTTCTCTTGTCCTGTGTTAAAAGCTCTGGTGCTACTTCAGAATTATTCCTTGTCATTTCTGAGTCCTCCTCGAACAGTTACACGATATACTGTTACTTTTTTATTGCTTGTGTGCTGGACATTGTGTGCAGAGCTTTTTATAAACAGTCGCGGCAGAGTGAAGTTGAAAACTGTGTTCATCCTACCTGGTTTATTCACAATTATTTTCAAGATTTTAAAGTCCATGTTTTTTCATAAAATTAAACTTAAGTTTCAGACACAATCTTCAGACCCAAGTTCTCTGCCCCCCGCCCCACTGACTGCTACAGAATACAACATTTTTAAATTATATTTAGAATATATAGAATGTATTGTGTGTCCAAATCATAACAAACTCAACACTGCACTTCACAGGCCTTTAACATTACTGTCTGAAGCCGATAAGACAGGGGGTTTGCGTTCGTTTGTGGAATTCGTAGGTGGATGTGCTGTGTATGAAAATGACAACCGCAAAGTCAGAGGTTTTCTCCTGGTATCATGTACACAAACTTGTGGTTTTAGTTTCCAGACAGCAAACAGCACTAAGGAATGTGCCAAGAACAGCTTTGGCAGACAAGGCCATAAAGTCTTTACAGTGATTACAGACATTAATATTTATGAATAGGCCCAGTCTATAAATCATCACTAATTACATGCTACTTAGCTTCTGAATGGGAGACACAGAGAGCTGTATGCAAGAAGGAAAGGATAACAATCCCATTAATGAAGATGAATTGTTGATTCATATGAATTGTTCATTGCTGACATTATCAATGCTGTGTCGCATCAGTTTCAGGACAAAATTGGATGATTTATCCATTTTTTTTATCAGATGTGTTGTCTTGTTGGTACCAAGACAAAACAAGCATAAACAGAAATTAGATTAATTATCGCTGTCTTTCGCTGGTTGCTTCCTGCCCTTCATAGAAAACACCAGGGTGTCCTCAGTGGCTGTCAGAGGAAACAGTGGGGCTCCCTCATCTACTCACAGGACTAGAGTGCACACACACAAATGCACGCTGATGCACACAAACACTCAGATGCAGGAAGCAGACAGAGGGACTGTTGCACTGCTTCGTCTTTCATTCCATTTAAAGGCCGTGTCTCTGAAGATGTTTCTGTTCCTCTTTGCCGTCTCCAGAGTGTCCTTAGTTGTCCTTCCATCAGCAGCTCTCTTCCTCTAACGTTCCTGCTCCTCCTCGGCTGCTGGAAAACTCTCCTCGCCCCACTGCCCACATCCCTACAAGCTTTATACTTCACAGACTCCTCTCGTCTTTTCCCCTGCCACTCTCACTCTCTGTCTGTCTATCAGTTTTCAGTGGCAGACCAAGCATTTCTCAGGGATCCATCCTGTTCCTCTTTCCAAACTGGATTAGTGTCCCCTGCTGTCAGACTGGCTTCAGTGAGGTGCCCATCACTGCCTCCTGCTTCAAGAATCTGTTATTAGGAAGTGACTCACACACAAGGCCGTCTGGGTCTAGAGACACTTGAAGGATACTTCCTCCAAGTTCTAAAGAATTAACCCACTCTTTATACATGTTAGCGGATCAGTGCAATAAATTCTTACATTTTAACGACTGTGTGAGGGAATGACACATTCAGTCCAGCCAGCTCGGAATCAAACCAGGGACTAACAGCTCAGAGCATATATTCCCAAGTTGTATGTGTCCTAATCAGATCAGGCCATCTTAATAATGATGTGTTTCACTAGATTTAGAGGACAACATCACGTCTCTCTGTCGCATCTTCAAACTGATCTTCAATTTACAAGAACCTGCTGGAACCATGATATCTGTCAACAAAAGCAGCATCATCACCAACTTTTAGCACATTTGGAAATTGTTGATTCCACTCTTCATGTGCAATTCAGGCCACATACCTAATATGGCACCTGCACATAGCAGGATACCCATGTGTGTTTTTCGGTACATTCTCAGCTCTCTCATAGTGAGGCTCAAATGACCTATAGAGTGTTGTGTAAACTGATCATTTGGCCTTAGAGGGGGAAAATTGAAGTATGCTTAAATTCCTTATAAAAAGACACCTTTACTCATGTGGATGAATTGTTTTGATGCTTGAAATTGCTTCCGCTCAATGTTATAGAGATTGAGATAAATCATTGTAACATATCAAGAGACATGGGATGTGAGCACATGGAAAATTATCATCACAACAATTGCCGCTTCAAAATTTACTGTACTTTTGCTGTACTTGTGTGGTAAGAATTCACATTCTGTCCATCCTCCAGTGAACACAGTGTTTCCAAGGTGATGGGTAGGTCGTTTGAAATTTCCTGAGTGTTGATTGGTTGGTATTACACAATAGGTAGGCAGACAAACCTATGTCATATGTCATGTTGCTTTAAATGCACATGAGCAGGATAAGGTCGAAATTTGGATAGATTTAAGATACTAGGAGATAATCTGATGCGGTTCTCTTCAAGGTCAAGGTTTCAAAGCAAATAATAAAAACCTGTCAGTGTCAAATCACAAACAAGGTTCAGCCCCCTACCCACCCCAGTTATTTGTGCACAGTTCCTAAGAGGCTGTAATTAGGCTACAGGTCAAAATTGGTAAAAGGCTGCAGGGACAACTCAATAAAAGAGTCTGGTTGATTTACATTTTATGTGTGGCTTAGAACTTATTCTCAACAGTAACTACAGGACAGATTAACACTAAAAATATTTCAGGGAAGCATTTAATTTCCCTTCAGTTCCAATAACAAATCCTATACATGTGGTGAATAGACTGTGACTATACTGTTAACTTTCATATGTTTTATGTGTTGTGTACAACATTTCAGCATTTTATTGAGCAATAGATTATTGCCTTTGGTTAATAGGAGGCAGGCTCACCCTCTGGAACATCCTTGGGGCCTTCCCTGTGGTAAAGGCCTGGATAAATAAATTAGAGTTTTAAAGATGCCCTCTGCCCACTGCAGATATTCTGCTTTCATGCTGGTGGCAGCCCAGGGTCCAAAAAGAGCCAGCGACACTCCATCTCTTTTATTAGAGTCTTCCTCTCTAACATGTGGTAACATCTTTAAACTGTTTGTGCAGGAAAAATGTAATCATACATTGGACACATTAAAGTAGTTGCAACTCTATCCATTACACCTCAAGTTCAGTTCAGAGCATCTAGAACACTTAATAGACATAAGCCTAAATGTCAATATCAAAAATGAAAATAGCCTAAATAAGTTGATTTATATTACCACAAGCATTTACAGAACGTTCCACCACTATTCTTCATTTTTCCCCCTCACCCTGACCACAAGTCAAAAAGTTTCCAAGTTAAATTTAATCTTAATCCTCACCCAGGCAGCGTAGACCCGAGCTATAAGCCCAAAAGCTTCTTAGAGTAAAGTGGCACCAACATTTCCTCACTCTGGATGATTTCTTGTCCTGTAGACGTCAACAGCGGCCACGTGCACAACACACACTCACCCACGGCCATCATGTAGTCCCATCGGTCCAGCAGGCACATGCTGAACTGGAGTCCCTCAGGGGTGAGGCCTGCAGCGATCAGGGCCCGACTCAGCTCGGGGTTCTGGCACACGGCTGAGGTCCAGGCAACCAGGAACCAAAGCACCACCAGGAGAATCACTGCCAGCAGCCGCACGACGCGCCAGCTGGTCATGTACGGTGTCCTCTGGGCTGTGCGGGACAGGAACACCTTTAACACCCTGGGAGAAGGTGAGAGAAGACGACAACAGCAGCATGAACACGAGAGACCGCTGCAGGAAATCATGATGAGCAGCACAGGTCACTAAGAGAAGCTCTCTCCGACACTGACACCTCATTAACATGCCCACTTGAATTAAAAAGCAGCAGGGAGAGGAGATGATGATATTGTAATTCATTCGTGTTTGTTGAGTATGTTCAGTTTAATTCATGCTAATATATCTTCTCTTTGGCTGCAGGGTGAAATAGAGTAACACCAGAGCAACACAGGGCAACACATGAAATTGAACCCCTTGGTAAATTTCTCGTGGGTGTCTGTTTGTAGTTTTTTACCCGGAGGTGTATGGACATGGCGGATGATTGACATAAACCTTGAAGTGCATGCAGAACAACTTATTTATAGGTTGCCCAGTTGTGGTTACCACTGCACGCACACATGACAACATGACGTAAAAGGGAATTTAAAACGCAACACTTCAGCCAGAACCGTTGCAATAGCCAGTGGCGGATCTAGGATTTTTCTAACTCAAAGGCCATAAAAGGGCCACAACCGACACAGCGGGCCCAATTAAATGTCCAACATTCATTTAGTAAGATTCACATTTGGTTCAATCCTTATTTAAGGTTAGCTCTATAGCTTTGAGCCACACATCGTGGTAAATATTTAGATAAGTGTTCCTTGTTCAAGCACATTGTTTTTTCCGAAGAATACAAATTCTTAACAAATTGTCAGATCCATTGTTGGTGTTGCTAGTAGGTGACTAGTTATTTTTTTGAGACCACTGACACAAGACAGGCACCAATCAGATTTCACTTTGGGACAGTGCCCCCCTGGCCTTGCCCCTGGATCCGCCCATGGCAGTAGCTCAAGATGATCTGATGTTAGAGAAGTATAACTGTTTGGGGAGAAAGATTCACATACTCTAGACAGAAAAGCAGTCAGCTCTATGCTCCCTCTGCTCAGCTGCCTTCCCTCTACCAGACATGACTAATATCGTATCTCTCATATATTCAGTGGGACCAGGCTGTAAGAGCTTGGCCCTGGGGCACACTTCACGCCCTGCAAGCTCGAGAAAAATATCAACTAATTTGTAATTTTGCCCAGAGAACTCTTTGGTGGGCCTTTGACCCCCTTCTCCAATCTCAGCAACACCTGCTCAGAGCTGCAAGTGTGTGTGTGTGTGTGTGTGTGTGTGTGTGTGTGTGTGTGTGTGTGTTTGTCTGAATAGATCCTTCAGGAGGCAGACAGAGATAGACTGGACCTGATGTGAAATTCAAATGTGCTTATTGGCAAAACTGCATGCATGAGTTGGTGCACACAGGGGTTTGTGGTCTGAGAGGGGGCTGAATTATTGAGAGGAGAAAAGAGAAGAGGAGAGGAGAGGAGAAGAGGAAAGTAGAGACAAGGGGAGGAAATAGGAGGAGAGAAGAAAAGGAAACAATAAAAGGAAATGAGACAGAGCATTGGAGATATAAGGAAACAAATTGAGGAGAGAAAGGAGAAAGGGAAAGGGTCTATATTTAGTTCTCTATTTTAGAGAGAAGAAGAATTCATGTGGGGATGGTTCCAGTACCTGTACAGTTTGAGGATGATGGTGCCGTACATGATGGCGAAACCCAGGAGGCGGACCCACCTCAGGAGGATACATCGAAACACACTGGGGTGGAAGTACAGGATCATCACCTGCAGCGAGGCACAGCAGCGTCAGTGTTCACACACACACACCACACACACACACACACACACACACTCTGGGACACACTTATCATATTATAATGTAATTATTTGTCTTGTAAGCTGTAAATCACACAAATCCCCTCCCTGTCATGTTCCTCATGGTCACACAGAAGGAATCACAAATGAAAATGGAGTGAATCTGCAGCGTGTGAGAACCAGACCTGGGAGCAGGTTTTAACATGTGAACATCTCACACCTCCACCGCCCCCGCTGACATCTCTGAACTGTATGTTGTTCATATGTCAGCTACCAGCGCACTACAGAGAAAAGAGTTTGAAGGGTTTGTTACCATTAGTTTTTCCTTATTATTCTATTTGATCCATTTACACATTTCTATGAATTTTATTTGTACTGCTTGACACATTCGACTTGTTAATGAAATTTAAATAAAAGATAGATTCTATCCCTTTTATTTCTTTTAACTCTATTTATCTCTTTTTTAAATCTCTTTTGTTCAGCTTGAATTTGCTTTGAACTGTGCTCTCTGATATTTCTGTGTTCTGTGTTTTTAACAGCACCTTGAATCTCCCCGTATGTATGAAATGTGTTTTATGAATAAACGTGCCTTACCGTGCCTAATGTGTGACTTGATTGATTCGTGTTTTATTCATGCATTGACATAAACAAGTGTGTCTGTGCACAGGTATTGTATTTGTATTTGTCTTTTCTGACTCTCTGCCTGATTTGAAGGGAAGTAGGGAAATTGTCCTTGGTTGGTAAAATGTCAGCCTTTCATTTTCTGCTTGGTTCGAGGTTTATTTGAACGTATAACAGGTAAAGATGAGGCTGCGACAGAGACGAGGCTCACATATCAAGCTGTAAAGATCAGAATTTCTATTTTGAAATGTGTTTCATTTCATGGGTGTGTATTTCAGCAGGTCGCCACCCGTCAAATCTTCAGTGACCTGAGAGAAGCTCAAGACTTTGCCAATTTCCACAATGGCTGATTCACTCAGCTTGTGGATACCCGTTATCCACACTGTTTAAAGATGCTGTATTTCTGTCTGCTAGGACTGTTCGATAAAACCATAAAGATAATTAATTGGGTAATAACTTTTCCTCGATAGAAATATAAGACTTGGTCGATAGAATGTCAATAGAACTCATTCCATCCATGTTTTGACAGACAACCCAAACAGCAAAAGAGAATGAGAATAATAGAATAGAGAGAATGAAAGAATTGCGCTACCTCAGGTTACGTTGACGCACACAGCAGAGCGTAGGAGTAGCAGCCGCCAGCAGCACACGGTAATATTTGAGCTACTGCAGTCTTGCAAACCAGTACATCAAGAGTTGAAGTGAGATTAAAGAAAAAAAACGTTCCCGAAAACTTGTGTTACATTGCTACAATGGAAGACATGCCAACAAACACATCCCAAGGCTATAAGATAAAGAAGATGCATGTCTTTCACGAGAGGTGGTCATTTGTCTGTCACTGCCTTTACCAAGTCACTGTCTGCACTCTTTGATTGATTTGGGCAGCACATCAAGCTGTAAACCATAAACTATATAAAGATGGACAATGAGTATCCACTTCCTCCTACTATCCAGAAATGGAGCTAAAATATCCTGGATTTTGCATATTTGAAAATTATGGAAAATTACAGAAACCACATTTGAGAAAAACATAATAGGCCTGTACTTTGACATTTAAACTTGGCCCATTTCCCATCCACTAACATGGAGGAGGCGGGATTTATGACCTATACTGCAGCCAGCCACCAGGCAGCGATCAAGGCACTTTAGCTTCACTTTCGGGAAGATGTCATCAATCTTTGAATTAATATCATCTTACAAAGAGGACATGGCTCATTTACACAGATAAACAGATACACAGAGCAGCACTAGCATCCGGTCAGAGATGTGTTTGAGTCAGAAAGTCCTTCAATCTCAGCAGCCACACCGATTTGTCCTTTACCCTCAGAAACAGGAAAAAATCACGCAATTTATTCGCGGTACGCACAAAGAGTCAGATTAAGGAAAAAGTTGAGGGTTGGGTTAAATGGGGTCTTGGTGAAGAAAAGAGGACATCTTCATCATGCAATATAAAAGTTGTGATAACCTCCAAAGTCCCCATTTTGTTAAAAAATGGGGATGAGGCGTCAGCGACTTGAGTTGGACCAGTCACTTTCCAAAATTAGTTTTTTTACCATCAAACTTCTTCTCTGAGTCACTTTGATCGAACAAACTTAGACTGCTGAAATCGTATATTAAATTCAGCTGAACTTTAGAATTAATTTTTTTCCACAGAGTGATGAGTCATGAGATTTTTTTTCTCCCCAATCATGTCCACTTAAATATGAATCTCTTTGCAGCCAGTGTGGACAGGATGAATAAATACAGCCACCATTAATTATTTTAATATACATGTGGCTCTGTAAGTTTATTATGTGTATTAAGAGTTTATCAGAGGGTGATGAATGGAAGGTTTGCTCAGACAAACTAAAAAAGGTCATCATTGGTAAAATATAATTCACAGAAACGGTATGGAATAGTATATATTATACATTATATATCACAATATATATAGATTTCATATCACCTGTACTCTGTACCTGAGAGTAGCTACCTGAGTATAACAGTGAGTATATACACTATAAATATATATAACAGTCAAATTGTAGGATTGCTACACCTACACTGTGTTTTCAGCCTATTCTTTTATATAGTCTCTGTATGTGTCAACCCAGTGATACACTGCTGTCCAGAGTGTAGCTAACGCCTTACTTAATGTGAACTAGTACAGGGTCAAACTCTCCACGACCTGTGTAACATTAATGATTAATCAGTAAATCTCTGAAGTGTCAAGTTGATTCTCATCCATACTACACTGTATATCACACTGACTAATGTCCAGCTGTGGGAGGTAGTGAGGCAGTTACAGATGTAGTGGAAGCGCCTCCCTGAGGAGCGCAGGCCGTGATTTATCCCCGCTCTTACGATGTCTTGGCATTCAAGAGACAGCGTAATTACTCTTACCAAACAACAGCACCTGTAACCTCTTTTCCAGCAGAAAACGAAGCTGAGCGTCAAAAGTCCTTAACAACCAGCCAGACCTGAGGCTGCAAGAGTCTGGCTGTGAGATGTGTTCAAAGAAAAGTACTATATAGGTGTAAAAAAGAACAATTCATGCTGTGTTAAGAGAACGGGTTAGGGTTAGGGTTAGACGGAAAGACGGAATGATGAAATGACAGGGAAAATAAACTGAGACCATCTTCCACAGTGAATCAGGAAACTACCAGTAAAACAGTTACAACAAGGCGTGAGTCTAGATGCTTTGAAAAATATCACAGGATCCCAACCAGTGAACTAACCTACAACTTTTACGGGCTTTAACTCATCTTTCTTCAATGTTTGTGTTGCCAATGCAGTGCCTGTTGTAAACCTTCCAGTCAGAAATGAGCGGTTGCTTGGCCTGTGTTAAACAGTATATTGTGCAGACAGTGAAGATAGAAAACTTTGTGTTCATCCTACCTGGTTTAACTACAATGAAGATTTTATAACCAATGCTTTTCATAAAATGAAACAGAATTTGCTTTATTACTCTTCACATGTGTTCAAGTTTAAATTGTTAATTGAAGTGTATTTTTCATACACTGCATGTTGGCTATTGCAGAGGTCTGTTAAGCAACTGACACGATCTTCAAAACCAAGTTCACAACTTTTCAAAATAAAAGCCCTGTAATTCAACTCAATATAAAGCATTATAGCATAAAAAATTATCTAAATGATCTGGCAGGACAGATATTATTGGTCGAAGGAAACATGTTCAACATGGACGCCCCCCAGCTCCCACTGTCTGCTAAAGGGCACCGCCTGTCTATTTCATCTTATTCATAATTATGCATTGTGTGTCCAAATCACACCTATTATTAACGATACACATCAAGTGTGAAGCTAATAAGTTGAATGATTCTCGAGACGTGTTCCACACCAATATAGACAGACAGACAGACAGACAGACAGACAGACAGACAGACAGACGGACAGACAGACAGACAGACAGACAGGCAGACAGACAGACAGACAGACAGACAGACAGACAGACAGACAGACAGACAGACATCTGTGGAATTAAAACACAGATAATCTAATATAGCCTGACCAGATGTATGTCACCCTTTCAGGCTGGACATTTCTGGGGACAACTTTAAACCTTTGTAACGTTGTTATTTTTCCAGCCTTCAGTCCGTCCGCTCCTCATTCACTTCACCTGATTAACAACATGACAGTCATTTGTCAGAGCACAGCAGCAGCATCAATTTCCCTCCATCCACAATCCCCATCAAAACCTTGCAGAGCCACAATCTGTCATTGGTATGCTGGTCATGAGAGAGCGGGCAGGGAGTCCATTTTATACCCAAGAACAGGAGTTATAGCAGTTACTTTTTAATGCTCCACCACTGGCTCTGAGTCGCTGGTTCAGCTCAGGATCTGATAAATCAGTTTTATATGGAAACAGACAGGTATATCATTTTATGTTAATATTACTCACTCCTCAAAATTGTTTCAAAAGTTTTTAGATATTTCACTGAGATAGGGAGAGGTATGCTACTTTCATTTCCACTTCTCACCCCAAACACCTGCTCTTGCCTTGAATAACTTTGGGTGATCAGGAAGCATATCCGGTGAGAAGAAGTGTGTACCTGACCGGTATTGTCAATTATTGGAATCAGGCCCAGGAGTATTGTCAAACTGCAGAACAGTCAAAAAGACATAGAAGTCATTATAAACTTTTTACTTTTGTCATATTCAGCGAGGAAACAATTCTAAACAGAGCACCAGAATGTCGTTTCCTTAGTGTGTCTTTGTGGGTTTGTTATTACAACCAGCTTCTTTAACATTAAAGAGTTGATGATAGGTATAGAACAACTGATTAGTGCAGCTTAAACCTTTATATTTATTGTTCTAGTTATTTTTGTGAGGGTGTCATGGGGTCTTTCTGCTTGGGTACTATCCAGGTACTCTGACTGCTAAGATTGGGGTGAGGTCAATTTGAGACTCTAAATTAAGTGTAGGTGTGACTGTGAGAGTGAATAGTGGTTTGTCTCTATGATATGTGGCCCGTATCTTTCCCAGTGTCAGCTGGGAATGGCTCCAGCTTCCCATGAAGCAGTAAGGATAAGTTATGGATGAATGTTCTGTTTTTTGTCGTTCCTAACTTAGTTTCAGAAAATAAAAAGGAGAATGGTTTGATCCTGAGCTAACTGCAATAAGATTTTTCCATTTAACACAATTGTCTATTTTTTTTTACAGTACCATACACTCTGCAGCTCAGAGTGCTAAATTAAATGAGACCGTATTGATCACAGATGGAGGGAGACAAGAGAGAAACAACGGATCAACCAGATGTAGACAATTCACCAGACACTTGTTTTTGTCCTTTCAAACAATCACTGTTCCTGTGTCTCTCCTCCTTTTGTCCTCTCTCCTCTCATGTCTCACATCCATGCCATCCCGTGGTTAGGATTAGCATCCCGCCTGGCTTCTTCTTCCATCGCTTTGCCCCCTGAGCGAGCAGCCAGCCTTCCAGCTCTCTGGTCTTTACATGACGGACCAAAAATAACACATCACCTCAGCAAATGTAAAGAGGTATAAGTAGGCCACGCTGTTTCTTCCATCCGCAGACACGAACGCAGAAATGCAAAACCATGCACAAATCCACATGCACGCAGTGGTGGGAAAATGCAAAGCTCAAATCCACTCAAGCGCACTCATAATCCGTCCTCCATTTTGCCTGTGTACACACATGGCAACATATACCCAGAGATGGGCCGACACAAACAGCGTCACACCCTCTCTGCAGTGCTACCCATGTGGACTATTAAGTCCCAGGGGACGGCACAATAAGAAAGGCTACATGTTTATAACGCTCAGAGTGGAAGGTAGCCCTCCTGGTTCGCATCCAACCTCCCAATGCCGCCTCCATCAATTAATCAGCAGATGTATTTTTAAAACAAGTTGTGCTAGAACTTGATGGAGTGTTTAAAAATGCATTGGGCACCAGAGAAGAGCAGCTGCAGCGAGCCTGCAGTGGCTGAGGAGGGTTCGTGGTGGCAGCGGAGAGGAAACGGCAGAAACAAACGTTGGGACTGCAGGAGAGGAGACAGACACAAAGAGAGGGTGCTAATGAGAGGACAATGGTGGAAGGAAGGGGCAGGAGGAAGGTGGAGACAGACAGCAAAGGTGCTGAGAAATGCACGAGAGGAAAAGTGCTGAGAAACAGCTCAGCAAAGGGAAAAGAGACACATGAGTGTATTCAAGTGTGTGTGTGTGAGCAGAGGACAGCGGCAGGATATTTTTGTGGAGTTATTTTTGGTACTTGAGTTCTGGTCAGGGTGAATGAGGGAGAGAGTGGATGGACAGATGCAACATCAAACTTATTTTGAGCATCACAGCAGAAATACACAAGGTGTGTTCACATAAAGGGAAGCGTACAGCGCCTGGAGATCTATAGAGCGTAACAGTGAACACCCACTTTTAGAGCGGTTACGTTTCCCATTCATTTTATGAAATGAAGTTTCATAAAATCCTTTGAAAAAAATAAACGTATTAAGACCTGGAACCAGAGCAACCAGCTACACGGTAAATCATGACCACTAAACATTTGATTTGAAGAAAAAAAGTAATGGCACACGGAAGTGGGCACTTCAGGCAATGATGCAGCCCTTCTGGCCTTCATGTGGCCTGGACTAAATGGATATGAGCCTAAAGTGGCCCACTTGTCAAAAAGCAAATGTCCTAGAGCAAATGTGGGGCTATTGTGGCAAACATGCATTGCTCTTTGCAAAGTGTAATCTGATTGTGAACCTAAAGTGTCCCGTGTGGTAAATGGTGAATATGGCCCATTTAGCACTAAACTAATTTGGGCCATCTTTGGCACCTTTACTTGACAAGCAGTGTTTCTCTGGCTTAAATCTGGTAAACGGGAGCAAATATCGATCATTCCACATGGTATCTGGGCCAGATGACAGTGTGGCTGTTATTTTAAGAGTGAGGGAACTACGCAGCCCATGAACCATTGCAAATGATTCCTTTCCAACGACTTCCAGCTTGTTGTATTGATTTTCAGCTTCTCTGAATTTCTTTTCATCATCTCTAAAAACAGCAGCAGGTTAGAAAGGGAAGTCATGGCAGCTCTGTAGTAATTGTAATGTCTCTCTGAACGAACCGATCGTAGCTGACATGATTTGCGTGGTTAATTACAGCTGTCGCTATTGTACCCGAGGATTGTGGGTAATGTAGTTCCTCTTCTTGATTTGCGAATAGAAAATGTTTTGACGTCGTATATACTTGGGGCCTCTACAGGACCGAGCTTATAGCATTGTCTCACAGTCTTGTGATAAGTGGTAAGTCTAACTCGGATGTTTGCAATATTATGGATGATCATCAAAAATCTCTATTCAGAAAAATATAGTTTTTGCACTTTCCGAACCACGCTGTTGAGCTCTATTCCCGCTGCAACCAAACTACCAGGATTTTTTATTCTAGTGTAAATGTCCCTGTTAAGGTAACAAGAAATTGAAAAGAAGAACAAAACCTTTGTTCTAAGAGTCAGACGAAGGCTCTGCCGCTTGCTTTTTTTCTTCTGTCTCACCATGGCTAACGTCCAGCCATCAGACTCTGTGTAGTGTGAGGGGAGCAGTGGCCCACTGTTGGCAGCCTCTGTGAGTATTTGAAGGGAGTGAATTCCCCCGGTTCCATCAGATCTTCCTGCTACACGACACTCAGGTTTCTTCCATCTGTGTCCCTGCTAAAGATGGGCTCTCTGACGTCGCACTCCAGGTGCACTGTGGGCTTTGTGCACAAGTGCAAGCACACACATATACTGGGCTGGCATCCACCCACATGGACCCACTCGCAAGTATGAGACAACACAAAGGCTGGCAGAGGCACACACACACACACACACACGCGCTAGAAGACAAACACTTACTGTAAATACATCCAACTCTCACTTATTATCCCAAAAATGATCAGAAGTACATTATACCACTACATCGAGCTACAACTGACAAAGTAGTAGGCAGGGTTTGATGTTTTATTTACATCATATATTTTTCTGTGATCAGCGAAGACAACAAACCAACAGTGGTACATTTGACATCTAAAGAGTTTAAACAAGGCCGACAACATCAGATGTTTGTGTTAGTGCTACAGTACCGTTAGCAAAACAGAGCAAATCAGCTGCAAATAGTTTAGGAGATATCTGTAAAATGAATTATGAGAACGGTGGGAGGATCAAATCATGGAATTACACTTAAAAACAAATATAATGCATATAACTGGTGAGATTTTGACTTTACAGTTTTGACTAATTGTTATTATCTAAAAATTTGGCTGAGCATGTCATTAATTCGGAAATTCATGTGCTCAATGGGACATTTACTTAAACGTACAATATGTAACTTTGTCCGCTACAGGTCTCTTAATCAAAACAATAATAAAAGAGTGGAAAACTCATAACGTGTGTAAAACCGCAAAGAATAATTAGATATAACAAGCTCCGAAATAAAATTTTAACTGAATGAGTCTGTGTGTTTTCTGCAGCATCTACAACTCTATCTCAAATCTATAATACAAAAAGTCAGAGTATGTCTCAAGGTATTACACTGTCCCAAATAATGATACAGAAAATAGATCGAAGTGGCTGTGGTGAATGGATTCACATTCCTCATATCCCTTTCATCTTGAAGTGGCTTGAATGAAATTACATTCCAAATGGAAAATAATCAAGGAAAACGCTCACTGCGAGGACAGCGGGACACTCCAATCCACTCTATATGGACAACCTACATATATAATTATATATATAATTCAACTACGTAGCTGAAATCTTTTTTCCCTCATGTGTCAGACTCGTATTAACTCAGCTTGGGGGAGCGAGGATCATTAATAATTCTGCTTTGACAACCCAGAAATAAGAAAATGTGAGTTAAGATTCAAAAATGTTCTCAATATTAAATTTGAATGTAAATGTGTGACTATAACCTGAGGTGTGTAGGTTGGGGGGTATCATTCAAGGAATGAACTCTGCAGTGACACAACGACTGTATCGATCTGAGAGTGATAGAGAGCACATTCTCAGGGAGTCAGGGAGTTTGGAGATAATGGCTCAGATGGAGCTTGGACTGAAATACTAAGGAAAGAAGACTGACCTCCTGCAGGAGGCCCCCAACTGGCCGATCTATCTTTAGTAAAAAACATGATAGTGAAAACATTTTGCAGCAGAGAGGCGACTCTTGTTGTATGTTTGTGATCATGTCTCACTTTTTGTTTTGTTCGGTGCACAACGTGTTGATGATGGCCACAGAGTGGTGGAAGGGGAGAAGAGGAAAGTGAGCATGTCTCAAATACTAGAATACTTCTAGAGTGTCACAGAATATTTGTTATGTACAATGCAATTTTTTTGTACTTTTAGCCTTTATTATGGTTTAATGAAATGCATAACCTTTTAGCTTAGGTTTTACATATTTAACAGATGTGACGCGTTTGAAGAGAACAACACATTAAGATAAAATTCAACTGTTGGCACTGATGAACACTTTCTATTGAGTTCAAAGGTGATGTCCAATATGTAGAGTCAGTGCAATGGAAAAGAGACATACATCACGTGTGAGGAACAATTGTGACGCAACGATCTCTTATACTAAGAAGTAGAGCTAATGTGAACAATTTATGACTTGAAGAACAAGACAGCCTGAGTCAAAAGAAACGTAACATCACAAAAGAGACTTACTGGGAAGTAGAGCAGCAACGCCCCAAACAAGATGGCTTCCAGCAGGACGAGACCAGATGTGCGGATGCTCTGTCGATGAGGAAAGAGCAAGAACGAATAATCAGTGAATTAATGAATCAATCATTCAGTGACAGGCAGACGTTTTTTTTATTCATGGGCTGTAATGCAACACATGACATGTTAATATATGCAAATTCATGCCCCTTTCAAAACAAAACAAACCCAAAGAGGAGTTTATTATACAGTATATTTTTATAATGCTTCACCCCAAATATATAAAATAGAGACAACAGAATATTTCTGCATTGGGTTTAATTAGCTGCATTTCCTCCAAGAAGATGTTTTTTTTTTTTTTTGTCTCTTATGTAGATTCACAATGCTCCGGGGACATTTCTTGTGAACAGAGGAAATGTGGGAGATTCTGTGGCAACAGCACAAACGTATATAAATAGCACACAGGGAACGATTCAAGTCAACTTTGCCTGAGGACTGGTTGTAATTATCATACACCACAAGGTTCTCATTTCTATTTCACTGTATTCTATTAGCGAGAGTGTGTGTTATGCAACCACGGTGTTATAACATGTGACGAAGCTTCACGGAGGGTTCAGGTGTTGTAGTAATTGAATTATCTTAAGATATAGGAATAAAGATCCTCTGTAAAATGCATGTATTACAGAGTCTTCTTTATCTATGTTATTATCTAAATTTATATTTCTATTTCCTGTCGAGCCAGTGTCTTCAGCCAACGACTGCCTCAATCTCTAATAATGTTTGGTTGGATTTTAGATTCTCTATAAGGACTCGTGGAAATGTGAGTTTAGAAAAGTCCTTTTCCATTCCATTCATAAATGGGATACATTCTGTTGAGACACTGACATTTCCAGCTTCTGCTAGCTGTGCAAGTCAAAGATCTCTCTGGGGGGTTGCTGCTGCGCTTCCATCAAGAGGGAGACTCTGGAGAGACAGGTTTAAAAAATAAATAAAACTACAGTTAAACCTGAAGAATCAAAGTCTGAGGTTTTGTGACTTTTTACTTCTTGGTGCTCCAAGACTACTGGATCCTTTTACTTGCACAATAAGACTAGACATGGGATATAAATATATTAGTAAAAACAAGTGGAGTTTATTTTGGGAAAGGGTGGGTTTGATGTAGAGCCCCTCAGGTTCTTTGAAATGTTCCTGTTACCAAGCTGAGGCTCGGCATAAGCTCTGATGACATCACTTCACTTGAGAAGAAGCTCTGCAGAGCCACAGAACAGAGCAGAAGATTGTTCTTACTTCTCCTCCTCTTCTATGTCCAACGCTCCCCCCTGACAGTGACCACTGACCCTCCTCACCTTCTTCCTCCTGAAGTGGTAGACCACCACCATGCTGGCCAGGTCCAGCACCATGCACAGACCCTGGAAGGCGGCCACAGCGAGCCGCAGAGCCCCGTCTTCCGGCACCAGACAGGGCGTGTCATCCCGGCAGTAGGGGCAACCCTTGCGGCATGGCAGGCACTTGTTGGACACGTCCGAGGTCTCATCCCTGTGAGAGCCCAGCTCCTTACCTGAGGACGTGGGAGCACTTGATGAGGATGATGATCAGATATGTAACCGATGGTCCGATAACAGAAATCAATCTGGCGACTTTGTATCTCATCACAAGTCAGAGCACAGAAGTGATTTACTTTTGTGTTTTCAAGGATTATCGCTGAAATTAATTTGTGTTTAACTCAATCATGTCAAACCAATAAATCCCAAAGCCTTGAGTGATAATTACTTTAATTAAGCAGATGAGGGAATAATGAGGGAAAGGCGGATAAATCTGTGACACTGCTCACCTTATCACCACAGTCTGTGTAGGTTTTATATCAGTATAGGATTTATTTTCTGCCACCATCATTTTAAAGTATTTTAAAGGGTGCATGGATGTGTTTCTTCCTACAGAAGAGTTAAAGCAACTAAATTGAAAGAAACAGACATTGCCAGAGTCCTCATTCAACACAGGGACGGGTACAGGGGTGGGGCCAGGGGGACACTGGCTGAAATCTTCTTGGCCCCTGAAGGGCCCCGTCCTGGAAACGATGTCACTGAAAAGCCTTTGCTGATTGGGTCTTTCCAGTCATGACGTAGACTTCACTGATTCGTCAGGCTCCTAACACAAAACCTCCAACAACCAGCATTAACCTCGGCTATCAGTGTAGAAGGCATCATGGATAATCTATTTCAAGCGTTGCTGATCCTATTGTCTTTACTATCAGCTGTTGTTCAGCTAAATTCTGCATTTTAGAATGATACAATATATTCGTCGGAAAATATCTGTTACTCAAGCAATCTGCAACAAGTACCGTGTACACTGGCACGTGTGTAGATGAGCAGTCACCTTATATTGGTTTTCAGGCGTGTTTGTATGACCAGAGCCAAAACGTGTGTGTGGACAGAGATAGTTTTCGTTTGAAAGTGACGTTTTCAAACTGAAACTGTGGTATGCTGAATAAGGAACTGTGCATGGATCTTGGACATGTAATTGGCCCATTTGTGTGAATTGTGGCCCCTTTACGGCCCCTGATTTAGAACAATCTGAGATCTGCCACTGATTCTTCAATGTGTCCGGTGTGGTTGTATTTAGAATCATTCTGGATCTAACTCTTCTATTTCCAGCACAGACACTGTGCAGCTCCTCTGGAACATAATGCTAGATAAATATCAGTCGACTTCACAGAGCATGAAAACACTGTGTTAAAGTGCCTCAGTAGAGGATTATTGCAAGAGAATACAGGAAGTGTTGGGGTTAATGGTTAAACAAGTCAAATAAGAATAGAGTGCTACATTTACACACATGGTTATGAACATATCAAGCAATCAGGCTGATGTAAGAACTCACAGTGTTTTTATCTTTTTTCCATCATAACAACTTGTGATTCTCCCTCGCACTGTCTTTTGTCTTTTTGCTCTAGATCCCTGTGAATTCAGAGGAGGAATATTATACAGATCATTGTTTATCTGGTCTGTTCATCTTCTCTACTCATGCAATCTACTCACAATCACTGTGTGAGTTCAACTGCTGTCAGGTTGTTTTGAGCTATCTGTGTGATCTAGCTATCTATCCATCTATCCATCTATCCATCTATCCATCTCTCTATCTATCTATCTATCTATCTATCTATCTATCTATCTATCTATCTATCTATCTATCTATCTATCTATCTATCTATCTATCTATCTATCTATCCATCTATCCATCTATCCATCTATCCATCTCTCTATCTCTCTATCTATCTATCTATCTATCTATCTATCTATCTATCTATCTATCTATCTATCTATCTATCTATCTATCATCTATCCATCTATCTATCTATCTATCCATCTATCTATCTATCTATCTATCTATCTATCTATCTATCTATCTCCCACTATCTATAAGTCTGTTTATAATAATTTATTATTGCATGTTGTAGTTTTTCTTTCTCCATATTCTCTCCCATTTGATATCTGTCCCTTGGCCTGTTGCTAGGGAACAAAAGAAACTGTCTCCAGTCTGGTCTGTTTTTTTCGGGGGGGGGGGGGGGGGGGGTATATGAGGAATAAGAGACAGGCTCGACTGCTACTGCGACCCAATCTGAGCTGCAGTGGTTTTTAATGACGGGGTCTGCACAGGGTTTTGATGATGAGCCTCTTCACAGACTGAGCCATTTCACTACAGGCCTCATCACGCTGCATTACAATAAAGCTCCAGCTTAGCACATCATCCCCCCGAGGTGCAGTGGTGTTGGAGTCAGGGATGAAAACAAGCACAGTTGCTTGATTATCTCCCTCATCAGGGCCGAGATTTCTGCCCGAGGACACTGGAGCGTTTTCAGTGACGGTGGCAAGACACAAATTCAAATCCAAAGCAGCAGCAGGCGGGTAACGTTATGGGTACAAGGTCAATTTACAAGGGTGAAAGGATGAAAAGGTCTAAAGCGAAGTTGTGTGTACACGTGCAGATGTTAATTCAAATTATAATTCATTAAAACTGTGTTACCTGAAAAAAATAAGAGCTAATGGAAATATATGAGTGAGGCAGATAACATCGATCTGCTGCTCATTGAATCCGTCATCAGGCGGAACATGTCTTTGCAAAAGTGAAAAACAAAAGTGAAGTGAATTGATTGGATGTCAACATGTGTTGTCTCTTCTCCTAAATACATAAGCTGGAATCATTAACCTGCCCCACTAACAAGTTTACTACTCTGCCAACAGAAGTTGACCCCCTTGAAAACGAGATGGTTCATCTCAAGGGGTTTTAGCCTCTAATTTTAACAGTTCTAAGTTTGTATTATTTTTTTGAAAAAGTTATAATAATATGAAAATGAACTCATAATATTACGAGAATAATGTCTTACTATATCATATATAAGTAAAACAGTTGAATGTAAAGCTGCATGTCATGTTAGATGGGAAATATCAGAATATTGGTTTCTCATAGTTGTTTAATCCACTTGTTTTTCTTTTCTCTCAATATTATGATTCTGTTCCTAGTTAAATTATAACTTTATTCTCGTTATATTACTACATTCTCCTCAATTGGGACTTTATTCTCCAATTTATTTTTTGTGGGGTGGCTGGTGTCTCAGGAGAAGAGGGGGTCGTCCACTAATCAGAAAGTTGGTGGTCTGATACCTGTCTCAAGATTCTGATACACGAAGTGCCCCTGATGGCTCTGCTGGCAGGGATGATGATGCACATATTTCTTGTATGAACGAATGAATGGCAAAACTGTACTGGTAAGAACGTTGAGTGCATCATTGATTGGAATTTTTTTTAATTCAACATGGCCCTAACACTCTGGAACATTGAATATCTAATGTGTGAATGAACCTATTCTGGTTTATTCAAGCAATATGAATGTAACCCTGGCATCTCGCACAATATCAGCTGTGATTGACGGACAGATAAGTGGTATAGATAATGGATGAATGGATGGATTTAACATATCTGTGATCCAGATGCCACCAGTAGCTCCCACTCGAGCTCTGGATAGAACCACAGTAGATATTTCCAAACTGAGAAATCCTTTGACAGCAGATTTAGTTTTCTATGACCTCATAAGCCCCGGTACGCCTGCTCAAAGACATGACAAGAATTTCTAACAAAATGTGTGGCTGCACTTAAAACTGAAAAAAAAACAAACGAGTTGTGTTCGAAAGATTCAAACTTTTCATCCAAGCACTCGCTGCAAGATGAAGTCACACAGGGATTTGTAACCTACTTTTAAAGCCATTGAGGGCCACTCTGCGTGGGTGGTAGAATCCTCTCCTGCACTGGCACTTGTACTTGTCCAAAACGAATCCATGGCCACCGATGGGCATGCACTGGGAGACAGAAAGGCAGAGACAGACGAGTGTTTGGTTATTTACCTATTTGGGTAAACTGCAAGTAGATCACAGTTGCATGGAAGCAATACTGAGAAGCTGTGGAGAAAATGAACGTTAAACAACGGCATGGAGGAGGATGATCAACCGACTCGGTGACTCAGCCAACGCAGCTCCCTGCTTCTTCAATCCAACAGCAAGTGGGAGTGAAATTGAAAATACGGTTTTAAATATTACAGGGCACAGCGACAACAACATCAGACAGAAATAAAATCGGATGGTTAGCTGTCATTTTACACAGCAACACATTCGAAAGGATTATTTAATTTAGCCAACCAACAGCAGACCAAGTGATACTACTCATTAATCACAGACATACATTAAGAATGGAAATGATAATTTAATCGATGCGTTCATCAACATAGATTAATAAGCAACAACTTTGGCAAGAGTTCATTCAATTTAAGGAGGATGGGGAACATATTTTCCAAGTAAGGGCCATTTTATTTATATAGATATACCGACAAACACACAAAATTAACTCCCCATCTTCCCCAAGTCCTAAGCCACAGGAAACAATTTTCTAGTGGATAACTGATGTTATTCTTAACACAGTGCTTACTACTAGAGCAGATCTCCATGCATCAGGGCTCAATTACAATCACTAACCTTCCTGACTAACATAAACGTAAGAAAACATGGTCAAAAGACAATGGCAGGCACCGGCTCTGACTCTCAAACACAAGTTACAATAAAGGAACAGCGAACTGGTTGTTGGGACAGGCGGGAGATGATTTCCCCGTTTGTGGCTCACGGCGATATCTTGGGTCCTTATCTTCGAAACAAGCAGGAGTCAATCAGCTGCAGGATTTAATGAAGTCGTCCAATCACCTCACCATCCAGGCACAGACCAATTTGCATGCGCACACACATTTTCACACGTCATGCCAACATTCAGGCCACTGGAGAAGGGACATTCATACAAATGCTATATAACCACAGTCATAACAAAGGGGCCATAGCCTACCAAATTATTGAACATGTACATATTATGTCACTGGACAGAATTTAAAGTGGAGGAGCTGCTGTGATGAAAGTAAAATGTCAGACTAGTCTGACAACTTAGTATCATCATCATTACCATACATCACGCTATCCTTTCTAGTGTGACGGCTGGAACTGCTTCTCTTTAGCGATGCCAGGTTCATCAGTGCGAGCGCGTCCCCGCAGACTGAGCGTTTCTCTCGGAGTGTGGCCCACTCCACATCCACTTCCCCTTTTCTTCAGAGTCGCTGTGATGTGTTTAAGTGATGAAACATAGCAGGAGGTTTCCTCATCCTGACCTTACAGCCAGAAGGGACCACACTGAAGCACATGGTAGTTAACATATGTAACTGTAATGTAGAAATGTGAACCAAAGCCCTGCAGCAGTGCAGAGATACTCCCCCCCCCCCTCCCTCGTCTTTCTAACCAATCAGGGAAGGGAGCTCACAGCTGTCAATCTAAGAGTTATCATACTCTTCTCACACCCAGGTCTAAAGAGAGTTAAAGCTTCTGTAAAAAAAAATGTTGCTACAGCTTAATCAGAGAGTCCTGCATCAGCTAAACATGGCAAGGATGCAGGTGAAGAAGTTTTGTCAAAGTAACATGTAGATTATTCGATTTTTAAGATTTTCTTTAAAAGTTTTTTTTTTGTGATTCATGTGAAGGGGTAGCTGGAAGGAGAGGAGGAGGAGCTGACTGACATATTGTGGCTTAAAGTATGTTTTTAAGCAAATGTGACAAAGTCAATGGTTCCAAGTTATAAAGTTGAAAGATTATTATTTTTTTTTTATAGGAAATCAAATATCTCAACAGTTTATCTTACACAACAAAAAAAAGAATGAAAGAATTACTTCAATTGGTGAAACAAATTGATTAAGTTTGTTCTATTCAAAGTTATGTGATACGAGCACAATTCCAAATTTGATTTGAGAAAACTTTAATTAAATTCAGTGTCACGCTTCGAAAGCTGTTTGAAGTTTCTTTTTACAGTTAAGGCTTCGTTCAAAATAACCAATTCATCATGGAAAAATGTATTTTGTTTAATAAATAAAGAATACATTTACTGGGTAGCAGCACTAAAGATAGCCAAACATATCCTTCAAAAATTTAACTCAATTAGAAGAGTTGTCAAGTTAACACATCTGGCGGACAAAAATATGCGTTACCATGCATTTTGAGTAATATTAACATTGCAGTTTCACAATATTTGTATTTTGAAGGAACTCACTGATTCATGGCAACTCACACTGGGATTAGTACAGCTAACCAATAGAGAACCAGTATAACATGTATAATGCAAAAGACACAGAGGCTGCACTGTGCTCTTCATCTTTACTGAATCCAAATATTATCCATGGTCCCATCAGTTAAAACAGAATCACAAACTGAATAAAACACAGTTCCTATGTGTTTTCCCTGCCGTCTGATGATTATGCGCCTTCTCAGTGCCACTGCAGTGGTTGGTCTCAGTTTATGAACTTGTTTCAATCATGTTATTGAGCCTCCTATACGCTGTCTACATGCTTCTCTGCAGCGTGAGGCAGCAGACGCCCCAGTTATAAACAAGCCTGGTGTCGGGGGAAATCACAGGGCTTTGCCAAGTAACAGGGAAACTAATTAATATCTAAATTAAGAATTAAGGGTTGTTTGCAGAATTTAAGTGCGTCTGAATAGATCCAGCTCGCATCTATAACTGTGGGAGCGACGTCGGCTTACAGACCATCTGGATTGAAAACACACTGAATGACACACGCACACAGGCACCAGGATGGACACACTCATGTGAACAGAAAATAGACCAAAATACAGCTGTAATCAATTTGACATGAACGTGCATGAATAGTGCATTATATTGCATGCTTACAGTAAAAACATTATATATCCTCTGGGATGGCTGCTGGGAAGAACACTGCAGCCATATTTATACTTCATGAATCAGTGATTTTAGATTTTTTGGTATAAAATTATTCAGAATACCGCCCATGTTTTGGAAACAAGCCCATATTCATTTAATATTCTTGTTTGCTTCCTATTAAGAGTTCATTGAGAAAAACTGATACGACTCTCATGACTGTGTTTGGCAAAAGAGCAAGGTGATAGCCTAGCTTGGCATTAAGAGCAGCAGGTTGGAAACAGCCTGCCTGGCACCTTCAGCAGTCCAAAATAAAGATAATCTGAAGATGAATGACATGATAGCTCCTGAATAGTGAAGTCAAATAATCTTGATTGCCCCCTGGTGGCTGGCTGCAGTAGAAGTCATGAACCCCGCCTCCTCCATGTTAGCTGACATGGACACATGAACAAGAAATTCTCCATGATGGCTTTTGTCATTTTAGTTAGTTCTTATCACACTGATGTATGCTCAAGTGTTCATGCTTCTGATAAATTTGGTTTAATTAGTTATTTGATGATATTGTCTTGAATTTGAGACTGAAATTGAGCGCTTATATCATAGGTTAGTTAGATTACGCAACATGAACAGGATGGATACCACAAACCATAGTGAAAGGATACAGTCTGGGTGAGGAAAGAACCACTCCACATGAATGAGTGGATTTAGGAATTTTGTTTTACTTTCTTCCTTCTTTGTTTCCCACAGAATTCGTTCAATCAATGGCAGTAGCGGGGGTGCATACGTACATTCACATATGATGCTCCGACGCACAACAGATTCTAAATAACAGGTTCACTGAATGCAGAGTGACAGACAAGTTCTCACACGCCAGGTGCAGATGCATACACGACTGCATCTTAAATAATGAGGTCTAACTGCTGGGATGGTAACAACTTTACGGATAATAGCACAAGCAAGCACACTGCTGCAATGTAAAGGAGCAGAATGCCAAGTTAGAGATCCCTTGTGTTATTATGAGAAGTGTAAAACATGTTTTGTGCTCATAGTAGAATATAGCAGACCGCCACAAACTAGGTAATGGGAAACATTTCTTTGACATGATGACCTATAGTTAGAGCTATGTGTTCTCAGAGTGACCTCCTACTTTTGTATATAAGTAGGGATGTTTCATGGATCTTTGTATATATAGTCCATGGTCCAAGACTATCTGCACTGCTGATCCTCTGTCAAACAAACATGTCTTGTCAGTTGTACATTTCTATTTGTGGAGGCATTAAACCAGTGAAATACAGTGTTTTAATAATTAAACTCTCTTATGTTTGCGTGCAAGGTAAACTAGAATCAGCAGGTAATTACCTTAACTAAGCTCCAGATTTTAATTAGAATTAATGGTTTATATTACCCTATTTCCTACCACAGCTCTGCACTGATGGGCAGTGGGTGAAAATGTTGAACTGTTGGTTTAGGAAAGTGCTACAATTCTAAACTGGAATGGAGTGGCGTGTTAAAGGCATTGTCAAAGTAGTCCTTTAAATGTAGAATGAGATTGCTTTTTATAAAGGGTTTTACTTGCTGCAATGGAAAAAACGTTTGCAATCTCATCTTGACCACGAAATGACCCCGCTTCTTCCATATGAAGGTTTTATTTTTGCAATTCATTCGCTGCAGAGGCAAGCTTAGATATACACTTTATTTCAGCTTATAGCAGATAATGATGCGAACAAGAAGCATATAAATCCAATGTACAGCAAAAGATTTCTGAGACAGACATTTCATGGGTCCTCGCCTGTCATTTTGGATAGTTATTCTCTTTCTGTCTTAATATGTTCTTCAAAATTGGCAGAGTTCCGAAAGCTACAGCTGCCGACTTAACTTCTGCACAGAGAGTTGATTTTCAAAGCTGACAAACGGCCCCCAAATCTCTTAACTGAGAAGCAGCAGCCGGAGGGGTGGGCTGCCGAGGGTAGAATGTCTTCAGTGAAGTGCAAATGGCTGACAGAATAAACAGATTCACTAAATAATTACCTCAGTGTTGCGCCAGTGAAAACAAGCAGGACTGGGAGTTTTTTAAAACATGCTTCCACTTTTATGAAAGGAAAATGTGAGCATAACACCTTTGAGACTGCATGTCTTTATCCTCTATGCCAGTGGTTCTCAACCTTTTCTCAGTGACGTACCCCCGTTGAAAAAAATAATTCTGCAGAGTACCCCCTAACCAGTGCAAAGCATTTTTGGTTGAAAGAAAGATGTAATGTGATTTATTAATCCTTGTAACTAGACACATTCAAATTTAAACCTCCATCAATGTCCATAACATTGCTCATTTGAAGTGGTCTCTCTTGAAATATTTGGAAATAAAAAGATATAAAAATAACTAAAGACTTTTATTATTATCTAAATATAAATAAAGATTTGTACACATCAAAATAATTATCAACTTAAAGTGACCTCTTTTGGGATCATAATAAAGATATATTCTCAAGTTGAACTCATGAACTTAATTACAGCTAAACACTTCTTCCCAAAAAATAAATCATTAACTTAGTTTTAAATAAAAGATTAGCTCAAAACATATTTTTTAAATATTTATCATCTTAAAATATCTTCTTTAAGGATCGAAAAGAATACTGACAGGTAGCTTGTTTCCGTTTGCTTATGGGAGTCTTTTCGCATCGTGTCTTGAGATGACCTGAATTCAGAAAGTTTCCTCTTAAAAAACTCAGGTGGCTTACCAACATGACTTTCATGTTTTGTCTGGAGATACCGCTGATGATATGGTGGCTTAATGCCACTGTTGGCTAATCTCTCCCCACAGAAAAAACAAAAAGTGTAAATAACCCAATCTATGTTATTGTTAATATTGTTGTAGTGTCATTCTGTTATTTTATTGTGAAATATTTGCTCGCTTTAAGGTCATACAATTTCATTTCCGTTTTTGTATTACATGCTTTTATTTTGAAAGGGTACCGGTAGAGACGCGGACTTCTTGTTATGAATCATTAACTTCACAACGGAAAACTTTTACATTTTAGCGACCCTCCGAAGAGGCACAAGCTCTCACGGTGTTGTTTAGGGAAGGCTCTCTGCTCTGGTATCGCCTTCTTTGGTACTTGTCCCTCCGTGTTTCAGCAGCATTGCTGCTGCACTTCAACTCGACTCCATTGTTGAAGTTTTCAAGGCGGCAGTGATGACAGGTGATGACAGGTGGCGTGTGCCAGGTTGGGACAAACCATCGGTATGGGGGAGACTCTGTTTTTTTAGGATAATGAAATTGAAAAGCCTATTGAATATACAATTTAGTTCATGAACTTACACTTATATTTTATTGAATATTTTTTAAATAAAAAAATGTCAAGGGTTTTTGAATGGATTCTAATTTTAAATATATTAAATAAAAATCTCAAGTACCCCCTGGAGTACCTTCAAGTACCCCCAGTTGATAACCACTGCTCTATGCGGTATTGATTGACTGAGGTTTACAGGTACTACTCTGAAGTGTCTGTGTCAGGTGGGGATCTTTAAATCTACTTTTGGTTTACCTATGAAAGCAAATAAACAACCAAAGACCAGGATCAACAATACAAGCATCAACTGAATCCCTGATAAGATTTTTCATTCACTTGCAGCCATTGTGTAAGACTGGACAGTCTTTTTGCAAGAAATTTATGATGTGAACCATAAAGAACCCCAGAGAAAGAGGCTTTGAGTTATTTGGCGCATTTTCATGACTGCTACAGGACCTGAAACAAACCACACTGGCAAGCAGCTAGATTTGATCAAATGTGATTCCATCATTTTTTACTTTATTCTTTTTATCCCTCGAATTTCACATAAATCTTTAAAAAGGATGTTAGTCAGTAAAACAAGATTAACACCTCGTTTTCACACAGTCTTGTGCCACGTAAGTGTCATTAATTTTGTCGCAGTTTTTCCACCAACCAGTTCTACGACTACAATCTTTGAATGTGTCTCATTAGTTGTGCCTCGATCTGATCATACCTGTGAAATGAAACTCTACCAAACACAGAGGCACTGGTTTGAACTAAATCTTCCTCTTTTTTATTTTTCACTTTTTTGTTCCTCCAAAACAAAAATGAACTTTGGGTTTGGCCAGAATGTATCTGTCTCTCCTGGAGGAGCAGGTGGCGAGCGGAGAACTCAGCCTCCCTTGGGCCTCCCGTTAAAGCTAGAGTCCAACTTTGAAACTTTCAAAAACCACTGAGCAGATGAGGGATGGGAAGGGATGGGATGGATAGATGAAGGGATGGATGGATGGCTGGATGGATGGAAAAACCTCCATACCACAACCAATCAGATGCAGCATTTGTTATGAATTTCTTTTCTGCTTATTCTAAAAGATAAGACAAGGAGAAAACATGATGCTTATTTTTTGGACCCCTTGAATCTGAATTGTTGCCTCCGTTAAGGCTGCCTTGAGTTATCACACCACAAGCACTTACTTGCTTCCCTAGGGCATTTTAAAGCACCGCAAAGAAGTGAGTAGAATAAACACCTGAGTGTGTTGCTTTGAATATTTGAGTGGCAACATCGTTTTTGGAGAGGGGAAAAAGAATATAACACCTTTCACAAATAAACACTAACAGCCACCTACATCTCGCTTTTCTTCTGCAATAGAAATAGAAACAATTGTCATTCACTCACAGGTAAAATGACATGTGCTTCTAATTGTCTCCAATTGGCATTGATGGCAACAGAGCACCCAGGTGAATGCGTTAATTCCTTCCTCTTCTCTTATTCAGTAGGCTGGATGCTGGCTCTGCACCTTTGCGTGTGTAACGTTATGACACGCACTGAACTTTTGGCTTTGGCTCGTAAATGGCCATTGTACGTTTTGTGTTTCCCTAATGTTACATCTTGGGAACAATAGGCAACAGCAACAGAAAATGTCTCTGTATCATGCAAGCTGCTACACTGGGAAAGACAGCAAGGTAGGAGACCTCCTTCGTTGTCGGTGCGTTTGTGAAACAGAACATGACTCACTGGGGTAAGAACCAGAAACGGGCAAACTCCTTGAAGTGCAGATGGAAAAGGAGTCAAAAAACCCACCAATACCTGCTTATTTTGAAGTAAACAAGTATAAGATTTTTTTCTGTCCAATCTCTCTGACCAAGGTCAAGTGCAGATTGCAGGATATTGACATGAGCCATCAAAACTGGATTCATAAGTCACTCAGCACCTCTGAACTACCTTAGCAACTCCATATGTCATCTATCACCACCGCTGCTTTTTACAACAATGCTCACGAGGCATGGCCCCATGAAAGAGCTATGAGATGGCTGTTTGACTTGTCCCCGTTTGATGGATCACCTTCATCACACCGCAGACTGAAAGTGAGGAAGTATTTTATAATTGCAACTTGCTCCGAATGCCGACTGGGGACATTTAATTCCACTTGGCTACCAGGGTTCAAGGTTGCCTTGTCAATCATGGATAGACTTTAAAGAAGGGCACCCTGGGGAGGGGGTGTTTTATAACAGAGCTGAGACCTGATCCTTGCATACGTTTTAGATGGCCTGGAATATGAAACAACTCTGTTGATATTTTTGTAGTGAATAACTGGTAACAGCAGGGATCTTATGATATTAACACAATCATAATTAAAACTAAAATATTTGTGAAAGAAAAACCTAAAAATCAGTAAAAAATGTAAATGTTTATCCCTTTAACCTGAAAACATTTTGTTTAGTCTTTCCCCATAGCGGCCCACTATAAATGTGTCGTAGTAAAGATTGCTAACATTCTTCACAGCCTGAACAACTGCACCATTTCTCTAGCGATATTTGCAAACCTAGGTGAAAACTACATTTAAGACTGGATTTAAGACTCAAGGTCGACAAACTGTGTTTCAATCTAATATTACATCAGATTTGAGTCAAACAGATTTGTGTCTCCATTTCCTCCCACAATGAATGAAGTCAAAATATTCTGGATACGAACGCTGCCATCTTGCGCCAAGGATTGGGAGAGACTGAGTAGTGTTCATGGATGAAGCAGCAGCATCGAGGTCCTGCCAATCACTGGTCAGTCATAGCTGTCAACATTGTTATAGCATTAAATAAGTAAATAATAACTAAAATCTATTAGCTAACTCAAACCAATCTTACCAGTAAAGCGAAGACGTATAACTGCCTCATATATCAGAAACAATATTGAGAAAAGTATATTACATTTATATTTTGTCTCATCCACCAACACGTAGGAGATGGGTTGCGTGTGCAACAGGTGCTCAAATGTAAATAATGCGGGGGAGGGAAATGGATTAATTTGAGGGAAGCAGACCATTTTTTCATTGAGGAGGAGAGAAGCCATTAAAATGAGATTTTGGATTGATGGATACTGTAACAGAGGAAACACTATATGGTGAATACCAGCATCTTTTCAGTGATTTGTGCTTCGATGACCAACGCTATACCACCACAGCAATTTTGGGATGACTTTGAATTATAAAGTTCCAGTTACACCGTTAATCTTTTGTCTGTATTTGCCAAGGTTGTCAGCCTTTAAATCCACACTATTTTAATTCACAAATTGACATTGCCTTGAGCTTCAACAGCCTGATCTGACATGACTTAAGGAAGTTTATCAGATATTCACACTCAGACTAACAGCAGGCGCCTGGGACCAAATAGACATTGCTGTGTAAAATAATCCCTTTAAACTTCACAAATCCCAGAAAAACCACACAACAAGGCAATTAAACCTAAACTCTTCGTCTGCCCAGCGATCACACAATCACAATACAACCTCGCGCAGAAAACCAGGTAACAATATCACATAACGCCATCACACAGCTCTTCACATGAAAACAATTCCTCCACAGAAATGCCTTCAACCTAAAATCGAATTATCCGTAACTTTCAAATGGAGGCCCCTCATGTTTGGACTGCAGCCTGTGGTACCTGTTTTCCCACCGTGTAATTTGATAAAGAGCTGTGAACACGACACCGAGATGGGAGTTGGCAAAGAGAGAAAAAGAGGCAGAGAGAGAGAGAGAGAGAGAGAGAGAGAGAGAGAGAGAGAGAGAGCACTCTGCGTTCCTCAGAGATCTATAAATACACTGAAAGCATTAAACCCCTAAAAGCATTACAATCACTCTGTCTCTTGGGTGGGGAATCTGCCTGCTGCAGTTCCACAAGACATCCAGCCGCTAACAGTAGATGTCTGCGGAGTCGATACCTTGGACTTGAGCCTATTTGGAATTTCCCCATCAATTTGTGAGGCGAAAACCAGAGAGATATAGCCGGTTATCGATCGGTGAATTGCCGCGGGAACAGTGACGTGACCAGAGGGGGTGTCACCACGAGGGGGACGAGCTGAGTGCTGCCGTTAGTCCCCCTGCATCTCTAAAGGACTTTAGCGTAAGGAACAGAGGTGATTTAATTGTAGAGTCAGAAATTCATCCCTAAAAATGTTACCATTGGGATTGGCTGCGCAGCCTCAGGAAATGTGTCAAAAGTGAAATGAAAGTCTCACTTGGCATTTTAAAACTGGAGCCCCTCAGTTTGCCCACACAGACATCTGGGTAGGTGGGCCGCAGCTCCCCACGTGGACTCACGGGACGCCTCTCTCAATTAAGATCCAACTGCTGCTGCCGACTTGACAGGCTCTTACATTTTGCCGTGGCAGCTACTGAGCTGCAGGCAACAGATTAGAGTGTGAATGGTGTTTCTCTGTGGAGGATGAGTCCTCCCAGACGACTGTCCCTCTCCTGTGTCACTACTCATCCCTCCCTCCCTCCCTCTCTTCCTCCCTCCCAAGCTCGTCCTCCTCTCCATCCTATACGCATCCGTGTCCTTCCACTCTCCTTCCACTCTACATGCTATCATGCATGTTTCATGAGCCTAATTACAGCTCAAAGAAATATGCTGGACCTGCTAGAATATACTGCCGAGAGGAATGCTACCTACAGTTTTCTTTACAAACATCTCTTTTCTTGGTAATATGTGCAGTAGTATGTGAATCACAGTGTAAAGCACTTTCCAGAAAGCAGACTTTGTAGAGGACCCTATTCATAGGAGATATTTATAGATTAGGTTAAAGCTTCAAAACTACATTGATACGCCCCTGATCCAGGATCAACAACAGCATTGAATGGCTTCTTTCCTGACCCAGATCGCATCCTTCTACCAAGTTTCATGGTAATCCGTCGGGTAGTGTTTGTGTAATCCTGCTGACTCCTAACCCAGACGAAAACATTACCTCCTTGACGGAGATAATAAACAGCCTTATCAACGAGGACAGTGGGACAAAGAGGAACATAGGGACGATTTGTTTGAAGCTAAGAGTGTGTGTTCTGCACTCAACAACATTTGGAAGTCTAAGCAGTACAGCTTAAAAACTAAGGTCCATCTACAGCCACGTCAAGTCTGTCCTGTTGTGTGGTTAATCCTGACAGGAGACCAAAGCTGATATGAACTGGACTGAATCATCCTACCACGGATCCATGCATCGTCTGGCCATGACGAGACCAACTCATTGAAACTATACATAAAAAAACAAAGATAAAAACATCAGCAGCAAAAAAAAGCGGGGGGGGGGGGGAATTGATCACTTCCAAAAGGTTGCGATGACATGGACTTCTCAAAGTAAAAGAAAACCTGGAATGCCAATTACCGCAAAACTTGCACAGATGATAGTCAGTGTGCAGATACAGAATTCTCTTTTTTTTTATCATGAGATGGGGTGTTTTTTAATATTTCCCCCTGTTTTACCAGGGAATAAGAAATGGAGCTAAATGAAAAGAAATATCAGGGACATTTAGGGAGCTGATATTTATGAGTTAAGGAAATTGATTGATTGAATTTGGATGGATTGATTGGATACTGTTGTTCCTTGGTGGAGGTATGTGCCCTACGGAGTGCCATTCTAGTTTGTTGTGATTGTTAGATTGATCATCGCCCTGTCTTAACATTTGTATTGGGACATGACAAAAGCTGCTAATCAGTTTTGTATTAGAACTGTATCGTACAAATATGTATCCCTCCCTTATAGAAATACTGTTGTCAGAGTATGCACACAACAAGCACTAAGCAGATATTATATTGGCTCAGTTGCATTGAACAGGCCCATTTGGAGATAAACCTTGGAGTTACAGAGTCGGCTTTGATGCTACGGTCAAACTATTGGACATGCCTGTAAATTCCTGTTCTGTTATCTTCCTCCCTGCAGACGAAGGTGATTATAGAAATGAATAAACGGAAAGCCTCCAAGCAAAAAAGCTTGTTTCATTTAAGGGACACTTTATTTACCTTGACTTGAACTTGGTGGGTCACGTGGGCTCCATTACAAACACTAATGGTTCCTATGATGTAACAAAAAGAAAACACATGTTCTCAAACACACATATGCATCGACAACTGGTGTGCAGATGCTCTGAGTCTTTAAGCACTTCAGCCCGGCGCTCGCTGTAGAACTTCAAATTCCCCCGAGGAGAGACAGAGAGCCTCTGGCAGAACAAAACAGAAACTGGAGAGTGAAACTGAAAAAGACAGGTTATTTTCTGTCCCCGCTGCTCCTCAAGTCACCTTTTTTACCTGCTCAAGATGAGGCAGCTATAACCAATCTAGTGAGTTTCTGCTTTCCAGACAAATTCGGTTTGACACAGAAGCACCAGAATCCATGATGTTCCTTCCACTTCGACTGTGAGCACTCTACATAGAGTCTTATTCAGCTGGGAATTTGACTATTTCTACTGAATTTAGACTTTTGTAGCCTAAATCCTCTTCTTCCGCCACAATGTGCCAGAGACGATAAGGACAACAAAAGACACAGTAAGGAAATAAATATTTACATTGGTATATTTCCCCCCACACAGCTATTTTTTCTGCAGCAGACCAGGCCATGTATGTCCAGGTAATTAATTTTTCAGATGAGAGGGGACTGTAAAATAGCAACCAAGCTGCAGGCAGAAATAAAGACATTGCTGCCTTTCCTGAGTCAGACGGTGCTGTCCGTGTCTCCGTAAAGGTGAATCGACAAATTACCTGTGTCCCCTGGAAGAAGCTGCAGCGAGCACAAGCGTGGACACCAATTTGTGCAGTGAGGGATGCTGCTGCAGAAAAGGAAGCAGCAGAAGAAGTCGACAAGCTTTTCTCATTAATGACTTTAATGTGCTGGCAGAAAAGAGGGAATGACATGTTGACAGATGGAGGGATCATTTCTGGATTGTCTTTCCTCTGAGGTGATAAAGGGATATTTCACCTAAAATGCTTCCATACTGCTCCTGTTGTGTCCGTAAACCCTGACATTCATATTCGACTCAAAACAGCGTAATTTACACCATGTTTTTAGCCTGTTGTCTTTCTTCAAGTTCCTGCTGCAGTAACTGCAGCTATCGCGAGCTCTCACCATACTCATGGTACCTGAGTTCTGGCCAAACTCACAAGTTCTCCTAAGAACTGCAGCGGTAGATAATGAGTGAATTTTCCTTTTTTGGTTGCGCTATCCCTTTAATTGTCTCCCCCAAAAAATTACCAGAAGGTAAGAACATAAATTTGGGAGGGTGTGAATAGCCATGGTAACAGAGAGTGTGGAAAAGAGACGGATAAAAGAGAAGAGGATGTGAGGCTGATTGAGGAGAGGGAACGAGAGGAGAGACAGAGGGGGTAACCCTACTTGGCTGTCACAGCAGTTTACACTCATTAGCCGAGCTGTGCCTTTGAAGCCCTTTATCTCCAGCGGCACGTTTCACAGGACGGAGAGAGAACACACATGCATACATGCATATGCAAACATACCTCACATTCGCATTACTGTCTACTTACATTTGAAAAGCACAAACAAAGAGAAAATAGTAAATCCTACTTAGATGCATCTACTAACAAATCACCCACACTAATCACTCTCAATTCCTTGTCTAATTATATAAGCAGTGGCTCCTTATGTAAGATACTTTCCCTACGACTGACTATCCATAATGCATGAAGTCTTGTATTTGGTTCGTGGTGACACATTCCGCCTTCCTCCACAGCCTTGCTGTTTCTGGGCAGAGCAGAAGAAAGAAAAAGACGAAGAAGAAGCAGAAGAAAAGAGAGGAAGAAGAAGCTCTATCTGAGCAGAACAATGCTCAACTGTCTACAGCTAAATTCAACCCACAGCTTATAAATAAAGGGCTACATAGGCGTTTTGTCCTCACTAAAACCAGCTTACTTGTCCAATTTTTGTTTACAGTACACTTAAATGTTCTATGGTATAATGTGAAGCACTTTATATGAAATGACAGCTTTTTCTATTGCCCAGGCATGTCAACAGATTGTAGAACAATTTTAAAATTCAGACCACTCCCAACTTTCTCATTTGCCTGAAGACTATTTTAAATTTTTTGACCAATTTTTGAAAATCCAATAATGTAGATGTTTGGAACAAGTCTTAATACAGCAGCTGACATTTCTGAGCTGTCACTAAAATCAAGACAGCGATTAATAAAACTGGGTAATTAACGAAAACAAATCGTTTAAATGAACTCACCAAGATTAGCTTAGTTCAACATCACCAGCCAATATTATGCGAGCTAACAAGCTGAGAATTATGTTATGCTTCATAAATCCTATTTCAAACAAGAAGGGTGTTCAGAGAGCTCATCCTCATCCTCATATCTCACCATGTTAACAAAAGTGAAAAGATAATAATTCCTGGATCTGCCCGTTTATCAGGATTCGCTCCAAAGTAACTGGAAAAAATGTTCTCAGCGTTATGGAACTGTTAGTGTCTGAGATGTGTCTCGCTGGAACAGTGCTGGGAGGCGGGGCGTAGACAGGTCCCAAACAGTTTACTCTATGTCAGCATTGGCCCTGTAAGGTCCAAGACATTTGAAAAACTGGGTGGCGAGAAGATTTCACCATAATACTTTGAATCTTAATTGAGCAATTTGCAATGTTATCACTGTGCCGGCACATAATTCACAATTAGAGATCAGGTTGTAATACTCCCTGCACACTCTGCAGAACAGACCCGTCACATTACCACAGCCAGTCTTGTTATGATCTCTCTCCCGCAGACAGAGCCTCAGGGTGTGTTTGTACTCGATGGGAAAAGCAATAAGCCTTACAATGACTTTCCACAGCCCATTTACCAAAAATTGTTTTTGTGAGCTTCAGAAATAAGCTGGTTTTTAATGTGGATATTGGAACAAAAAAATATCTGGTTTGATCTGGTTTAACAAGTTACAAAATGTGTATATTGGTTTTAGTTAAATGGAAAATAATATGTGGTGTATGGACAGATTAAATATTTCTTTTTTCTGGAAGGAATTTTAGTCATTGAATTGACTAAAAATCTGAGGTATTGCCAGAAATAATAAAAAGGATAATGGGCTGGCTGAACACCAGCGATAAGCAACAAGCTGGGAAAAGAAATTCAACGAGTGATGTGCTTTTTTAAATTTTATACAGCAATGTTATGTGCTTAAAAAGATAATATACTTCAGACTACTTTATAATTTTAACACAAAAGTGCTTGCATTTCCACATATTTGAACCTCCTTTTTAGAAGGCAAACATTTAAGCCATCCTTAAAAGCTGCTGTTTATTGATATACTTTGCTTTATACTCACTTTCCTTTCTAAGATTAGGACAACTCTTTGTCACCTAATGTGATACAGTGTGCTTCTCTCCTCTGTTCGTATTTTACAAATACTCAAAACACCTTCAGCGACATGCCCTTTAACTGTATCCTACATTTTACTTACTCAATGTTTTCATGTGATTTTCATGGATGTTAGCCCGATATCAGTCTGTTGGTCCATCAGCAGATAGAGCCCATCAAACATCCTCTCACAACAACTTAGCCTCTGGGGGCAAATGGTCAATATCTAAAGCTTCCAGTGCAGAAGGCAGTTATCCTCATGTTCCTCCACACAAAACAGTAACAGCTGTACTTTTTTGGGGGGGAGGGGGTTATGGCCACACAAAAGTTTTGCTAATATGCATATAAATGCATATACAATTTAAAAAAAAACTGATAACCAATGCATGTCGATCAAGGTGTTCAGCCTCTTTGGCTCTCCACACACCCTTCTTACCTGCAGGCAACCAAAGCCTGCCCCTCCGTTATTGGCCAAACTAGAAACGGAGACCAAAAGACTTCCAACCACAAAATCCTGTCCCTCACCTTCGAGTTCTGCATATTCAGATGCAGAATGTGTTTACAGAGATTAGTTAGTCGGTTGTTTGTTCCACCACTTTAGTTCAGAGGGAAATATCTCCAAAACGACTTGATGTTTTTCTGTGAAATCTGGAACAGTCCGTTTTTTTCTTTTGCCTCAGCGTCGCACCAATTAGCAAATGTATGCAGGCTAACAAGATGAATCAAAGATGTCAAGCTTCATACATCCCGAAAACAAGTTTCGCCGTTATGAGCAAATCAGCATTTTGAGGTTAGCGTTTCACATTTCTGTCCCGTGTAAAGCTTTTTAAAGCATAAACTAAAACACGGCACCTCTGCAGCCAAACAAGGGCATTGTTTTGAAATAAAAATAAAATGTCTACGTTAACACTGCAGGCGGCCTCTTCCAATTGACGAGGTCATTATGAATTAATCTATAGAAGGACAAGATTAATGACACTGCTACAGATTCATACAGTTTCGTGGTCAATTCTTGTTCCCTTTAGCAAAATATTTGTAGTGAATTTATACAAGGATTCACTGAATATCACTCGGACAAATATGGTTCTATTTCAAGTTCATTTACAACATGCAGACATTTTATGAGGAAAATAAATAACTTTAATCTGTGTACATACACACAGATCACCCACCGAAGATAATTTAAAGCCCCCACTTATTCTATTCTCAGCTGTGATGATATATGAAAGATAACAGACACCATTTGCCCACTCATATACTAATAAAGATCTCAACCACAGGACAGGACTGTGGCACCAGATGTTTGACCAGACATCCCATTTGAATAAGATGCTCATGGAAACAGGACAAAACAGAAGAAGCAACACAACAGATCAAAACGAACACGAAGACCTCCCGTGTCTCCTTCAGAAGGAACCCGCCATCATGACCCACCAGGAGGAGGGAGAAGGCGGGGGGGGGGGGGGGGGCACACAGACAAAGAGCATAGTCAATTATTCACACATCTTGCTGCAATCCATTATACTGCATTTATTATACATCATATGGCCAGCGACATGCCATGCAAGCCTGAGCAGCTCCTCTCATCTGCTGGAGTCAGAGACGCCTCCTGCAATACATCCCATAAAACCAACGCAGTGGCACTGACATGGGCGGAGCACACAGGCAAGTCCATACACTGATGGAGGCGCGCACACACACACACACACATGCAAACACAAGTGCAGAACTATGGCCTTGCTCTCTGTGTCTTCCTCTTCCTGTAAGGTGACAAGAACATGATGTGTAGCTGCTGCTGGTTCCATCACAGTGGTCGCAGAGGTAACGAGAATTATCGCCTTGCGGGTCCATTCCTCTTGTAACCAGTCACATTGCAGGAAATATGGTCACAACCCCCCCCTTGAGTTGATGGCGAGAAAAGTGCTGAACATTATGATGTCCCAAGGAATTTGACCCTCACCCTTTGGGGTATAAAATGTCACCAATTATTTTGTCCCATTAATCATAATTAGCATATTAATACAAAAGTAATGGCCAAACACATGTTTTGTGAGGTCACAGGGACCTTTCACCAGTGGAGATCAGTTCACCCTTGAGTCCACGTGGACATTTGTGCCAGATGTAATTCCACAACCTTAACCATATTTTTATGACTGTTACCATGGCGAACGTTCTTATGGCACTTATTTCAACCCACGCCACAACGTTTTATTCCCTTACTGCCTGAATTTATTTCCAATAATAGAAAAAAAATATTACTTGTGTTTTTGGCTGTCATACAGATGCTAAATTAAGTGGAGATTGTTAATTACAATACCGCATTTACAGTAGATATAAAACTAAGGTATGAGGTAAATTAGCGACATTAGGCATAATGTGGCATAACTTTAATTTGACAAATTTTCCAGTCTCTGGTATGAAGATTGATGCTGGTTTTGATTGAAATTGAATAACATATGTTTCTGTACAATCAGTGCTGTTCCATCATCACAGTATTCATTAACCATAAAAATGAAGGGCTGGTATCAGTTCCCTCTGCATGTTCAAAAGAGTCAAAATGATGGCAGAGGTCCCGGGTGCCTGCTGCAGCAGGGGCGTTAACCATCGGCTGCAGCCTGGGTGCTCTGGGGTGACTGTGTGTAAAAAACATTCTTGGACAACATCAAACAGTTGTAGACCTATGTGGTTCTTTAGGTTCAGTGTCAATCAGCTTATGCTCTGAACCATTTTTCTTAGGCCTCTTTCACACCAACCATGTCTGGTCGGGACCTTCAGACTATTCAGCTTAGTCAGAATCAAAATAATAGGTGTGAAAGGTGCCTTTGAAACATGCTAATTTAGTCTAACCATAAGATGTGGCCTCTGTGCGGATCAAACCAAACTATGGTTTGGATTGTGCACCATGTGGAACCCCCTTTTTTTTTTTATTTCCCGTCTGTCTGACCGATTAAGGGAATTTGAGACAGCATTAAACAAAAGAAGACGTAGAACAAACGCGATCGGCTCTTCACCTCTTTTAAATGTTTGAGAACAATAACTTTGTTGGTAACGTCAGACTCACAAAACAATCAATGTCAAGTATAAAAGCAACCCAGGGAAGCCATGAAAAAACAAAGTCTTAAGTGACACCAACACTAACCAGATCAACCAACATAACAAAGTCATGAACCTCAGTTTGGACTTTCAGGTGTAGAAACGTTCTTAGAGTGAGTGAGCAGCTCCAGGACACTTTAATTAAGAATATTACAGAAACCAGTGATTATATCCAACAGTTAATCTAAACCACTACTGTTGGAAATTATCACCATCTTAATTTCAGGGCTTTAAAGTGGATTTATCTACTTAATAGGCCCTGAAAGATCTATTGCTGAACAAATATCTGAATGGAACAGAAACACAGAAAGAGATTCACTTCCTTTGCAATACATCCAATTGACAGAAACTTCCAGTTATTACTAATTGTGAAAGACTCACTTCCATACTGGTGAGATTGCAGCGGTGGGTTCCAGCAAACCAGCCACTGTTGGAGCACTGGTCAATGTCCACGTCCTGCAGGTTCACGTCCACACGAACGACACCTCTGTGCCCAGGAAAGAAGAAGGGGGGGGAGAGGGGGGAAATAACGGAGTGTGGAGGGAAACATTGAAATTATGAAGGGATTGAATGAAATTGGGGTAGATGCAGAATCAGTAGATTGTGAAAACAATAAGAAGGGAAAAATACAGAAAGAAAGGAGATTAATGGGAATGTAAAGAGAGGTTAAACAGAGGAGAAAGGTGAGAAGTGAGAAAATGAGGGAAAGCAATTTTGAGGGTGTCAAAAAAAGGAAAGAGGGGAAAAGAAATTGCAGGGTTAAGCAAATCAGAGTAGAGGTAGAGGATGAAAGAGGAGGAAGAGGCAGAGGAGGTCAGAGTGAAAGAGAGGAAAATTAAAACGAACAGGAAGAGCGACGCTCAGGGGAAGTGAGGTCAAGGGTGGACGGAATGAAAAGGGAGTGTAGTAATGGACAGAAATTGATGAAATAGATTGAAAGAAATCCAGAATGATGGAGGTGAGTAATGAAGGCAGGGAGGGAGATAAGGGGAAAGAAAGGTGAGACAGAGAAGAGGTTGAAATATTAAAAAAATACTTGAGAAACAAGGTTATGCTATTTTAGAAATGCTATAGTATAGTATTTATTTGGTTTAAAAAAAATGCAACACAATATGAAATCACAAAGCTTTCTGCCTTATTTTTTAGAAAACTAAATTTTCCAACCCAACATAGAGTAAACAGTTTGTGTTAACATTTTATCTGTATTCTCTCTATTCTTAAAACGGTGGGCCCAGTAATTCAAATGTAATCTGAATTGATTTCTCCTGTCAGATCGGATTAAGCCTTGGAACTGGGAACAATGTCTGGATCTGGATTAAATGGACACCATGCTGAATGCAGACCTTTTCCCCTCAGCCAAGCATTTTTTGCGTATTTCTGCATTTGATTGTTTTTCTGTCAGTTTGCAGGATTATGCAGAAATGACTGGACAAACTTCAGTGAAAACTTGGTGGAAGGATGGGTCATGGAAGAACCCATAATGGTTTCTTTAATACTGCAAGATTGGGTGTTTGGCAAAATTTGAGTTGACTTCTCAGAAAATAATTCATGGAACCTCTGTTACAAATACAGACATGTTTAAGATATTTAAGAGTGTGTGCAATTTGGTGCAGATCCAAATAAAAATCCAGACCCAGGCGGAGATATTGTCAGAGATATGTATTACTCTGTTGGTGAATTGTGTATTGTTTGTTGTAAAGCTCTTTGTTACTTGAATTGAAAAGTGCTACACAAGATAAGGTATTATTATTATTAAGTTATTACTCTCTAAGTCAGTTGTGAATCCAGGATTTTTATGTATATGTATATGCCTACATTTAAGTCATTCATGCCTGACTGTTGACTTTATGGCTTTGAGCACAACTCGTCAACAATTTTTTCAAATTGTTCAAGCACATTTGTTCTTCAATAAAGTGTAACATTCTTTATTCTTAGCCAATTGTCATATTTATTGTTGGTTTTGTTTAAAAGTGACTTGTTGTTTTTTTTTACTTTAGGGGCCGATCAGATTTCAGCTGTGGCCAGTGCCCCCCCTGACCCTGCCCATGGATCAGCCCCTGGTTTCTAGTTTGTATTTTGTGTAACTGTGACTGTAATGGAGTATATAAAGCAGATAAAGAAGATCATTTTCTCAAACTGCCAATATCAAACATAAATAGTATATAAAAAACCCAATCATCACGGATGAATCAGAGCCTCATGCTGGGAGAGAACAGAAGACACTCCTAAGGCTCAGATGCATCCGATAAGTCATCACAGAGCGGGTCATTGCGTCTGGTATAGCGATGTCGTGAAGGACGATACACGCAAGTGTTGTGCTTCCCACTCGCTGTGGTTCCACTGGCGAGTCGTAAAGGCGAGCGGAGCACCTCTTCAGAACTCAATTTAAGGGCTCAATTGCACATCTTGTTTTGCAGAGAGCGGCGCTGAAGCGTGCCTGCTCAGGTTTGTTTGCTGCAGCGAAAGGTCAGATGGGAGGTCTGACCGTTTCATTGTGCTGCTTTCTGTCTCTGCAAATAAAACACACATAAAGTAACCTCATGCTGGCGATTCTATCTTTACTCAGCCAATAGCTTATAGTGTGATATTTGGTCCCATCTATGGCCCTGGTGAGCCTGGTAATCTGGAGAAGTGTCAATCTAAATCCAATCCAGTGTTGCTTTGAAAAAAGGGGTTCTTTTAACCATGACATGATCGTGATGATTCTACTACCTTAACCATGGGTATATCAGTTCTGTTAGTTATAGCTATTATAAGCCAACTTTTCATAGACTTATATTAGACCCGGATCCTTCCCTAAGGATCACTAACCGGGCCGTTTTCGTGACTAAACCAAGCAAGAGATTTACTTTGTCAGAATTATAATAACACAATCTGTGGCAAATATCCTGCCAATGGGTTGTATCAGAGGGACAAACAACAGCTATGGTCATTAAAGTTAAAGAGACAGTGTACCGAAGATGTCGCTTGTAAGATAATATATAAAAAGCCTAACAGATTTCACTGAAACCTGGTTGAAGGATGAGGCATGGGTCTGGGAAGAACCCATTACATGTTGGTCCAGGGATGGATCCAGGCATATTATTTTTATTTTCTTTAACATTGTGAGATAGGGTTGGAACTTAATGATAAATGCGGTGAGTGTCATTCTTGTTGGATTATCTATTTTCATGGGATTTAAAGGAATAGCGAAGATATTGATGTTATTTAATTTATGTGTATGTACATATATACAGTATATGTATATATGCTCTACTGTCACAGGGATCACATTGCACCTCACCTTTTCACATATACATATAAATATATATCAATTTGTGTAGACCCAAACATCTCTGCAGGAAGTGGAAGTGGTGCAACTTTTCAAATTGATATATATATATCAATTTGTATCAATTTGTGTAGACCCAAACATCTCTGCAGGAAGTGGAAGTGGTGCAACTTCTCCTTAGCAGCAGTGAGGCATTACAGCTCTAAGCTGGTAAATAAATTGTGTTAAATACTGCTCAGGGATGTGACTGCAATACTACATTGAAGGAAAACCGTCTTGGACTTCAACTAATATGGCTTAATTCAAAGTGCAGATGTAACCCGGTCTAGTGATGTCTGTGCTGTGATTTATTTGATGGAAAGGAACCCGGCCATGAAGGTCTTTGGAGGTGATTTGTGTTTAATCTGACAAAAGGGGCCAGAGACCAAAAACCCTCCAGTCAATTTTGTAAATATGTGGAGCCCCTCTCGAGAGCAACAACAGAAAGAAGAGCAGTAAAGTGGGAGACAGATTCTTATAAGTAGGTGTGGATGAGAGGGCTGCAGAAACTTTTTCACACATTTCACATATTTATAGAGGTGTGTTGAGTAAAGTGTAATTATAAAAAACAAATATTAAAAATATATATTGAACTCATACATATTACTGCTGTATAACCTGCATTATTATCTGTATGTTACACAAAGTATTGAAATGTGTCAGTATTTAGTCATTTATGATTTACCCTGTCCTGCCCTTGTCCTCCACCATCGGAACCAGATGCAGATTCACACATTATCTCTCCCTGTCTCTCTCTTTTATTATGGTTTTGTTTTTTGCAGATGATCCTGAAACCCATTGTCTCCATCTGCCTGCTACAGTTTAATCCAACCTAGGCTGAGTCTGTTGAGGGCTCAGTCCACAGAGGGATGGTGTCATTAGATATTTTGGATGTCTCAACATTCTTGTGGTTCTTATTGACAGGGTAGTTAGAGCATCACTGGATATACACAGTGTGCCTCAAGGTTTTCTCCCTCCTTCACTCCTCACTCCTCTTCACATCTGCAACTATCATTGAAATTTGAAGGCCATTGCTTTTTGTATTCTCCTCTAAATCCGGCCCGGAAGGACAGCGAGAAAAGAGGGAGAAAAGACGAGGAGGTGGATGCCTTAAGGTGGAAGGATGATAAAATGGTGGAACTGAATCCATCATCTACACTCGCTGACGTTTTTCTATCGTAAACCAACAAACTTTCTATTTGTAGAAATGTCCTAATAGGCGTGAGACGGAATAACCCACCTAAAGTTGCAGACCACGTCAGCGTGCATCTGTTTGTGACGCTGCAGCCGACCTTTATACCCAAATAGAGTGTTTATCCTTCTTAAAGGCACGCTGGTCGTAAATAACCACTTTATTATGTTCCCCCTTCATTCACCTGTGGCTCCCTCTTCTGACGTCACAGACAAAGACAGAAATTACTTTTTGAATTTAGAAATGGCTACAAAATAAAATAATGCCAAGTCAAAGTCTTTCTGCATGTTGAAAAGGTTTTCTTTATTTTTTTGTCACTGTGTCATAGGTCAAAGGTCGCAGTGACCTGAGTCTGGAGGAAAGAAATGTGTGGACTGAAACTGCTTGGGTTGTTGTAGGCATCCAACTGCAGGCTGGTAATTCTAGTTTAATTAATGATTCAGTCAACCAAAACCTGTTTTCTATTGTAGCATACTGGAATTTACTGTTCATCTTCTGGATTCCTCTCCTCTTTTTGTATTTTCAAATGTGTGAAATAAACCTCCAGTCTGTCCCTTGTAAAAATAATGTGACAGTTTACAAGTCCTTTGACACTCACTCAAAACCCTCTTGGCCTAGTTTGACTATAGTCGACTATTTAATGACTGAATTGATTCACTGGATTCATATAAACGACACCTGCATGACACATCAGATGACTGGCAACAAAGCAGAGCTGCCAACTTTCACATCTGGTTAAATATCACAGCATGTTGAGAGTTAGATGTTTGGAGATGAGCAGAACACCACTGACAGATTGCTACAGCGATGTACAGCAGACACTTAACTCTTGAGCTGTTGCAGCAAATGGGATGTAAGCTGAAAGTGAAGATAAAGATTATAAACGGATAATTATCTGGTCTCGCTGCAGAAATCTTCGTCAGGCGAACATAAAAATGGCATCAGTGTCCCTGGAGCAGGTGGTGATGCAGCATATTGCTCAGGGACACGTCAGTAGCGTGGGTTCTTGCCAACATAGGCTCATGGCGCTTGCACGACTGCTGCCTACAAACCACGGAGCAATATATGTATCCGAACCTCCAAAATTAGAATTTTGGTTAAAAAAATTGAGTGATTGTCAAGCACCAATCTCTGTTTTTCTAATGTGTCCCGAAGATTTACTAGTGGAGTTATCTTGAACTGCACATCTTGTGTGATACGTCTCCACTTAGATTGATGTGAGAGTCAAGTGCGCATGAAATTCAGAGAGGCCGTATATTGCGGTTGTGGATCTTTCATTGTTTATTCATGAATAAATTGATCTTTTCCAGACACTCTTGGACTGAAGCCTTGAAATACGAGATCTTTCGTTGTTTTTATGCACCTACACCCCCCCACAAACACACACACACGCACACACACACACACACACACACACACACACACACTGAACACAAAATCCAGCTTGTGTCAATCCCTTCCCCAGCAGACCCTGAGCCTGCAGTGTTCATTAGGCTGCAGGATACAGCAGCAGAGACGCACAGCTGTGCTTTGACAGGTGAGCATATGAAATGAAGCGTGTACCTGTGTCTGTGAAGCAGCTTTTACACCATCTGTTTCCTGCATCAAGGCCTCACTTCAGCAGGATCCATACTTACATTAAATCACACAGTGCATTATTGTCAATCAATATGAGGTACTTCTATTTAATAGCTGTGGCTGAGAGCTGACTGCGTTAATCAGTGCAGTGGTATGAATTGAAGGATGGACGTTATCGCCCTTTGGAAAGTTTGTGAGTATTTAAACTCAAAAACAACTCATTCTACTTTATTTTGTTGCCAATATAATAGTGGCAAAATAACAATAACAAATGAATTGCAACCTAAATGTTATTTACTTATATATGCATTTATGTGTGAGCTTCAATGATCTTGCAAGATTGTGTAAATGTTGCCCTTTTGAGTCGAATTTGAATGTCAGGGTCTAGAGACACTTTGATGACACCACATGAACAGTATGTAGACATGTTATGTTTTATTTATTTTGTTTATGTTATTATTTATTTCAATTGTATTGGATTTGGCTGTGATGCTGTTTTATTTTTTAGGATACAGATACGCATGAATGATTTTACATAGAATTAATGTAGAGTAATTTAACATTCAAATATATATATAATAGATAAATGTTAAATACCTTTTTTATGTTATTTTACAGTGTGTAGAACACCCTATTAATGTAATGAATATATTAAATCCTATTTCTGCATTATGAAACCAAAACGAATCCAAACATCTTTCCTCCTCCTCTTCCTTTCTCTCTGTTTCAAACCCACACTTTCTCACCTGAACTCCGGAGCAGAGTTGTTCTTCAGTCCATAGAAACCAGCAGACAGGGTCAGGAGCCAGTAGGGCACAAACGCCCCGTGTTCACACTCGAGATACGGTGCCGACCACTTGATCTGGTTCTTGTCCAGAAGGTAACTTCCACTCTCTTTGACTCTTCTGTGCAAGTGCGGTCTCCTGCCGTCCCTGAACTCGTTAAACCAGTCGGACTCCTGGCTCCTGCTCCTCATCTGCCGGTGCGCAAAGCTGGACAGGTCCCGCAGCACCACCTCTTTTTCGGTCCTCGTTGCCTGCAGGAACATGTGGGGGCCCGGCGTCGGAGCGTCGGTGTGGAAGGACACCACCGCCCTGTGGATTTTGGGGTCCCCCTCGAGGATGCTCTGCACCAGCGCGTGGTACCAGTGGATGTCCCTGCGCAGGGTTTGCTCCCGGGACCTGTTGGCCTGCAGGATCGCGTTCAGGAAGTTTGTGGCGTGTGCCACGGTGTCCAGGATGCTGTGCAGGGAGTAGTGCGAGGCGACGTGCAGGCCGCCCCGCAGGCTGCTCAGCTCGTACCTCCGAGAACAGTTCACCTGTCTCAGCGCCGAGGGGTCGCCTGTGTGCAGGAAAGCGGTCACCACCCGCGGCAGGTCTTCCTCGATCTTGTGCGCCACCACCGTGCGCTCGGTGGATGGCACTGGGTATAAGGTCGGGTGGTGGGGCGGCTCCCTGTTGATGTTTTGCGTGCTTAAGACCGGTGGACTCTTTTCGTCCTTTTCGTTGTCGGACCACTCCACATAACCGAAGTTTGATCCCAGAGCAAGCCCTGTGTGCAGGAGCAGCGGGGCCACCAGGAGCAGTAGGGCCACCATGGCGCGTTCTTTACGGGCAGAGAGAAGACAGCGCGGACACTCGGAAAAGTGTTGATCATAACCAAAGCCACTCTCAGGTGTTCCGCTGGTTCACGGCATGAGACACTTAGAGTCGCACACATAAGATGATGCCCTGGATTTCATACCCATCATCAGGCTAAACACGATGATTGATACCCACTTCTCGTCCAGCGCATCTTCAGAAACCACAACACTTTCTCTCCCCTCTTCTGCGTGTCACAACACCACCATCTAATCCAAACAGCTGCACGGAGATCCAGCGGTGCGTTAACTCAAGATCAGACAGCACGGACCCCTCAGCAGTCCGTTCAGATGCAGCGCCGTTAGAGCCGAGTGTCTCTCTCTTGAGATCCATGTGAGAAGAGTAGGATGACGAGGAACGAGGCAAATTGCCCCCGAAGTTCCGTCCCACCCAATAAAACCGTAATAGGCCAATTGAAGTGTCGCCCACCGGCGTGTGTGGTTGTTCCTCGCTGCCAGTCTGCCGGAGGTGGGCGGAGCGTGGGAAACGACTGGAGCTGTCCGGTGCTGAAAGTAGCGCCCGTGGGAAGAAGAGATGCGAGGGTGGTGGGTGGTGATGATGAAGATTAAGATGGAGGAGCGTGTTTGTCAGACCGAATCATAAGGAAAGCTGGAGGTAACTATAATGGAGACACACATTTGAACATTTGCTGCATGTTGTATTAAAAACCTTACCGTCTTCACTATAAAAATAATAATTGTCAAAGATAATCATAATAATTATTATATCTCATTTGTTTAGCACTTCTCAACACAAAGTAACAAAGTGCTTCATAAATAAAAAAAACTAACGTAAAAATTGGCATTAATTCAAGAATTAAAACACTAACTGAGTGATATCATTTTAAGCATCACCACTCTTTAAGCATTGTTCCAGACAAGCAGAGATGTAGACATACTTTCTATTATATATATATAGATACAGCTACATAGTCATAACAGGCAAGTATGTACAATAAAAGTACAATAATAGTTACAAAACATTGTAAGCATTGGTTGTATGTTTGTGTTTGTGTGTGTGTGCCTGAGTGCATACGTCCATCTAGGACATTCTGACATGTCATGACTCTGACATTCCCCCTACACCACAGATCAGGAGTCAGCCCCAGACTGTAAATGGTCGTTGCTGTGTGCAGCTCGCCCGGGGTGACTCGCAGGCCGTTGCCATGGCAGTGGAAGGTGGTGACCACAGAGATCTGCCCGCTGCTCACTGCAGCCAGTGTAGCGGAAGGTATTACCTGGCCCTGAAGGGTCTAAAGCTAAAACGGTAGTATCCACATCTCCCACACCAATCAGCCCTGTGTAATGACGCAGAGGTCATACACTCAAAGACGGATGAAAAACCAGTAACAAGACAGATACCGCTGACAAGAAAGTACCAGTAAAGGACATAAATGATTATCAACACTTCCCTATATTTTATACATCGAGATAAATAACCAAGCAACCTACAGGCTCCATCAGAGAAGATGCATGGTGGAGAAGTTGAATCAGAAAAATAGTTAAAGGGGAGCATGAATGGAAATGAGACGAGACACACTGTATGAAGTAACTTCTCCTGCCCCCCCACACTCCCTCTATTTCATCTTCTTTTACAAGCTGCACTGCCTCCCCTGGCCTGATGAATATTTGATAGTTATTTGCTGCTTCATCTGCATGCTTTACAACTTCGGTCTGTATGACCGCAACATTGAGCGAGGCTGCTGCACCAGCCGTTCCTTCACCCACGCTCTCTGTTCTCCCCAAGGTTCCTTCAGATTACCCCAGAAAGCAGGGGGAAGGAAAAAAAGGTCTTATGCGTTAACATACACACACACGCAGGAGGGACCAGGGCTCAAATAAGGTTTTACCTAAGAAAAGTTGACATTGTTATGCTTTCAAATGTATCTTTCGAAAGAAAATCTATTGTCAAATTAAGTGTGGTATCTTGTTGTCCTCAATCTTAGGAGTTGTTTGACAGAAAGTGACATTTTGATTAGTTATTTCATGTCATAAAAACAGGGATTGACAGCTGAGACTAACAGCTTGCATCGTCAGGACCTTGACACTACAGCTCCATCCCCAGATCACCGCTGTTCAGACTCTGGCTCCAAATGACGTCTTTGGCACAAGATCAGCCATCAGACGTGATATGTATTCTCCTTGATATTGCAAAGCTCTGAAATAACTTAATCACAACCTGTGAGTGTGTGTGGATATTTGTGAGAGTTCATTTATGCAGGTGAATAATCCTGTGCCTTTCTCAAGGTGAGACACGTAAACCTCACGTGAATCATACTCTCAAATTTCTGAAAGCTCCAACTGAACGATTACGAAAACACATAGCTAGTGTTGTCTGACCGAAAAGCACTCCCACACTAACCCTGGAGATTCATGGTGAAGGGTGTGTGTATTTGCACACACGAGCGCACACGCATACCCACTAAGCAAGCGTGAACAGACGGATATGAAATCCACTTCTCAGCAGAGAGAAGAGAACCACCAGCAAATGAAGGGGTAACGGAGAACTATAGTCTGTCTATAAAATTACACATACACATGCACATTCACATCCACACACACACACACACGCATGTTTGTACTTCTATCTTAGTGCGGACACTCATCGACATAATACATTCCCTAGCCTCTTACCCCAAACCTAACCATCCAAACTAAATTCCTAATGAGCACTCTGAGGGGCACTGGTGCTCAGAGTGCTCGTTAGGTATTTAGAGCACGTTTTTTTTTACTAAACCCTGCCAGTGCCTCTGGTATCAGGTCCATTTATATTCTTTTGCACTATTTATCTGATGTTTCCTATTTGCAGTCCTGGCTTAGTGTTTCATTGTATATTTGTAGACAACACAGTCATTGTGTGTGTGAATTTATTTCATTTTCTGATATTTTTCTGGTTTTTCAATTGTTTTTACTTTATTCTACCTATTTTACAACTTCTATAGCTTAACCCAACCTCTTGTGAGCGGGCTTTGGTGCGCTTTAAATCAGTGTTCATGCTGCATAAGGTCCTACTGCACAAAAACACACACAATAATTGCTATTTATATATATATAAATAGAATGATTGGTGGTTGCTGCCCTCTAGCGGTTGTAACCAGGTTATTTCAATTGTTTTGTTGCATTCACAGTAAACACAGGAATAATGGACCACTGGTCTTGTTATTGGGTTTGTTTATGGGTTTGTTACTGGTATTTTAACTGGGTTTGTTACTGGATTTCTAATGATCTCTCTCAATCAAGCAGCAACATCCCGGGCTGAGCGGAAGTGCAAAAAGCTGAAAACTGAAGAGTGGCCACTTTGAGGCTTGCTCCAAGTGACTTTGTTAAAAAGCCAGGGTTTAGAGCAGAATTAAACCTGTTTAGAGCCTGGTTCAATCAATCGGGTCCTTCTTCATGATCACTGTAGGGGCAGTGAATCTTTTTCTAACTCGCTCGCTTAGATAATATAGAGGTTTGAAATTATGCATAATTGTCACTTGATGGACATCAACAGCTGTTAGCTTGTTGCCTGCTCGCCCTCACCTGAGCTAACAGGTCACTGGAGCATAGGCTGTACATCAGAAGCACTGAACGGGACCTGAGTGTGTCGAGAATTTTTCACTCACAAATTCGGATGCATATTTACTAGTGCTGTCAAGAGATTAAAATATTTAATCGCGATAAATCGCATTAATGTCATATAGTTAACTCAAAATTAATCGCGATTAATCGCAAATTTGTATCTATTCTAAATGTCCCTTCATTTATTTTTTCCCCATAATTTTTTTTTTTTTTTTAATGCTCTATCAAATTGGACAAGTGGATTGGCTTGCTTTATGCAAATGTTTTATCTTATTGAAAAACAACATTGCCAAACAGGGCGCTACAAAATAAAATTAGAAAGTGCACATTTCAGGTAAACAAGGCCTATAGTGCAGTTAAACCATGGTTTAATATTTTATTTTTTTCAAGTTTGCTGTGAACATAGCAGTCAGGCCTCTCAAACAGACAAGCAACAAAATAACAAACAAACAAAATACACAGGCAAGTGTCGGCCTACTCTGATCTCACTGTGTCTCTCTGAGCGAGTGCGCGGGGTAGGGGGCGGGGCTACGGTGCGCTATCTGGAACCACACACACAGACGCACACACACACACTCGCCCGCTCCTTTTACTTCATGTCGGCCTTACGGCGTTAAAATGGGTTTGCGTTAACGCCGTTAATAACGCGTTAAAGTGACAGCACTAATATTTACAATTTGTTGTTCGGCTGCTTGTCCTGGTTGAGGAGTCTAAGACGTCTGTGCTCAAGTTTCTATTAAGTAAAATACTGTATTTGATATATGTGTTGTAGTGAGGAGAATGCATGTGTCTCTGTACCTGACTTGTTAGCTTAGCCCCGCTAGCCTCCAGGCAAGATACCATCTAACGGGGCCGTATTAATGTCATATTAGACGATTGTTTCAGAAATAACGGTAGTGCAGCTGCTGCAGTGGGATACTCTTTGAGGTAGACTTTGTTATTGTGGCTGTACAGTGTAGTAACGTTGATTTAAATAGTTTAATTTTACCCCAAACACAGATTATCATCATGCAGAAACTGATTTACTGCGATCAACTGAAACGTGAATATCTAACATCAAATCTGCATTTTGAGAGCAGCTGTTTTAAGTAGCATTACTTCTCCCAAAGCTCTTTTAGAGTATTAGTTTGGATGTGTGAAAACTAAACTTGTCGGCTACATCCAATTTTTACGTCGTTAATCTTAAACAGACTTTACTGAATGTGTCATGCGTGTGTTAAATAAGCCAACATGCAGAATAATGTATTTGTTTGTTTGTCACCTGAAAATGAATAATAGTAAGTGAGACTTCACAGAGATTACCTGAGGCTGATGTCCACGTATTTCCTTGATAGAAATGAAGTGATTATGATCGTATAAACTCTGAAGAAGTAAAAGTCTGTTAAGCATTTAAAGTTGCAGTGTGTAGGATTTAGTGACATCTAGTGGTGAAGTGTCATGTTGCAGCTGAACATCCCTCAACGCACCATCCCCCTCCAAGCTGTGGTAGCTTCAGTTGTTATAAAAACTCAAAAGGTTGGTTTATCCAGTTTGGACTACTGTAAAAAAAAAAAAACATGGCTGCCTCCGTAGAGAGGATCCTGATGTAAATATAAAGTATTTAAATATGAAGTATTTAAATATGAAGAATTTAAATATATTAAATATAAACTATGTAATTACGAAGTATGTAAATAAACCTTATGTTAATATACCGCATGTAAATTTACCGAGGTCCTGAGGTCCAACCCCTCTCTGAGAGAACTGGATCCCACTAAAGATCCAGAGTCTGTACTACTAAACAGGATTTGTGGTTTTCAGATTAACTTCAGGTTTAATCTGATAACCGACCACTGTCCAAAGTGACACCACGTTGTTATGTGGTGCACACTCTCCTTAAAGGGAAGGATAAGGGAAGTTTAAATCAATGTCTGGTCGGTTATGTTGATCTCAGCCGCTAACTCACCCACTGCATCTCGATCTCTCTGTTTCCAGATGCTCCGACTCATCCTGTCACCAAAATACCAGATGAACTCAGTCAGGTTCCTGAAAATAGGTCCATAGGTCCTTGATGGTAAAAGTGTATGCAGCTCTTAACGTGTTTATTCTGACATGTGAACATGAAGCAGAGAGGAAGCTGTTCCACCTCTGAACAGGACTCAAGTCCCTGCCGCTCTTTATACTTGATGTGCTGCATCACTGACCCACAGCTGATGAAGTGAGTCTCATTAAACACTGACGTCTTCTTCTACTTAACAGATTGTAGCCGCCATCTTTGTAAAGGTGAGTGTGAAGAGGACAGTGTCTGTGTGGATGGAGGCTGAGCTGTGTCCTTATGATCCGCAGAGGCTGAAGAAGCAGCAGCCTGTGTGTAGAGCGGCTCTGACTGGGCCTTGTTGCTGGGAGGCAGAGTGGAGACAGAGCTTTAGAGGAATCAGAGAAGGTTAGCCGCTCTGGGATCAGCTCCACTGTCACACAGTGTCCAGTCCACAATGCTCCCTGTGTGTTCCTGGATGGGACACATCAGTGTATCTGCTCTGCCACTGCTCTGTCCTTTGACACAGTGTCTGCAGACACTCTCACACTCCTCCACCTCCTCCAACTCTTTTATTCTGTCCGATATAGTGAACACAAACACACTCAGCAGATGAAACATGCAAACTCCACACGAATGACCCCCTCTGAGCCGGGATTCAAACCAGGAACCTACTTGCTGTTATGGGGACAGTGCCAACCACCACACAGCCCCAAAATATTGTCACTCGTGACCAATTGTGTTTACTCACATGAAGAATCTGTTCATTGAAATGACACTACACCAACCAGAATATATAAACACTCTATAAAGAGTCACATATAGTGTATTTAAGTTTGCCTTCATTATTTTCAACGTTCGTTCGTCAGTATATATCCATGTGTGTGCAAAACCACATTCTGGGTATCTGTTTGTTTATGTGCTTAAAGTTCCTGGATTCAGATCACAAATTGATTTTGTTCGACACAAAGTTAAACACATTTAAATCACTTTTAGTCTGAGATTTAAAATCAGGGTTTTTCTTTGACACAAAATATCAAAACTCTGAACTTGCATCAGACAACAGGACCCACAGGTGGTGCTGTAGTATAACAGCAGAACATCCCAGGCAAAGCCTTTACAGTCCATGAGTCCAACACATGGATCATATCCTCTGTGACAAACCAGGTGTAACTAGAAGAAAAAGTTATGTTGTTTCTACTTATCTCTGCTTTAATACACAATAAACATCTGTCTTGTTTTTTATTTAATTTGGCTAACAAACCAACAAACAGGTGAGAAGCTCACCTCATTGCTGTAGATAAATGAACAGAATCACCAATTTGACATAATGGAAACAAATTTACAGTTTGAATAAGAGTCTATAAACAGCAGAGCGGAAAAGGTTGAATAAATATTTGAAGATAATCAATAGAAAATTGACACAGTGACGTTTTATACATACGTAAGATAAGATACGATAAGATACATTTATGTCCCACACACATGCACACACACACGACATGCAAGGGGGGAAATTTGTTTTCTGCTATGACCCATCTGGTGTACACAGGAGGACACACAGAGCAGTGGGCAGCCATGCACGGCGCCCCGGGGAGCATGTGTTAGGGGAGTAAGGTGCCTTGCTCAGGGGCACTTAGACAGTGGGGTGGGGTAGGCACTTTGACAGTGTGGAACAGATCCAGGTGTTCTCCAGGTGTTGTCCGTCCAGGTATGTTGTTTTTGTTGTCACTCCGTGGATACGAACCAGAGACCACCCTCTGTCCAGTTTGTGTAATGTTGGGAGGTTCACAGCAGAGAAAAGTGACAGCTGGAGAAAGTGTGTGAGAGATGATGTCTTGAAAAAAGTGGACATGTTGGGCCTGTTGTTATGAACAGTTTGTGTATTTTGTGGAGACACTTGTCCCAACATGAGGATTTCACTGGATTTATTTTCAAGCTCATCTCAGTTATTTCTGACTTCAGGATAAGAAATGTTGGACAATGTCAGTTTCTGTCCTTATTTACCTGACAGGCTCAAATTGTCACTGTATGGAGAGATCTTTATAATACGTTGTTATGATACTCAACACACGTGTGTCAGTGTAACATGTGACGCCATGTTCATGAACAAGCTGCTCTAACATCTGTCTACATTCAATGTCGATGGAGCCTCCACTCAAACATCATCAACACTCCTTTATTTGCTCTACTAATACTTAAAAAAAAAACTTCAGTTTAATCACTTTAAAAGTACATAACGCTACATTTTATTTTGTGATTCTTTGTTGATAGTATATGGGTACGTTTTTGAAAAGATATCTAGACGGGACATTTCTGTGATGTCGGCTGATTGTGACATTTCCGACTGCACCTAAATGCAGCCTGCCCGAAACCTCTCATGTCAGCGGAGGCAGAGTAGCAGTTAGCACTTTGCCCTGAAGCTAACAGTTTAACAGCCAGTAGAACAGCAAGCAGACAGTTTAACACCCAGTGGAACAGGTAATGTCAGACATGTTGTGGGTTCACCTGTGTGGTTTTCACTCGTTTGTCGTTGTCTGACGTACAAGTTGTTATTCAACGTTGAACCAACCCTCCGCGCTGTAAGTTGCTAGCCGATGCTAGTCCTGCTCTGCTAACATCTGCCATGTAATGTTAGCGAGCGGCTAGCTGCTAGCTAGCTTACCCTGAGAAAGGCTCTACCAAAGACGATGAGATGACACAGCTCTACTCTCATTTAACGTTCGTGGGTGCTAAGCTAACAGTAACTATGTTGCATGACAGCCATGTTGATGCGATGGCCATGTGAGTTTAGATCAGTGGACTACGTCATGTCAGCTGTTTTCATTCCTCACATGAGGTTTACATGATGATCTCCCCTTTCTATTTCGAGTTCCCCGAATGATGAGCATTAATCCTGAAACAAAGCTACTTGAATGCAAGTCACATTTATTGACTCATGCCGAGGGGCAACACATTATTTTTTAATATCGTTTTGAAGCTTTTCAGATTTTAACACAATACGCAGGACAAAGAGGAATAGTTCCCATAACATGACAATAACAAACAGCAGTACATTCAAAGAACTGTGATGTCTACGACTTTAGAATAACAGCATATTTACTCAATTTTTCTAATTAATCAAATTAATTGTCCCATCTTTCAATGCTCTGGAATCAAATATTTCATATGAGGCAACTTTGCTTGATCTCAGCAAACCAGTCCAGTCTGGGCTCCCTGGTGTTTGCCACCTTCTCATTTAAATCTGTTTTATTCTGTGCTTTTTCAGAGGCAGCATCTTTAACGGATTGCCACATGGATTCTCCTCAGCAATCTAAGAAGGCTCACATGAATCGAGAGCCGAGGCGCAAACACGATCAGACAAGCACCCCTCCTCAGAAAGATGCTTATGCCAGACTTCTCAGCCAGCACCGCAGCAGCAAGTTCAATTCGTATCTCGACCAATATGCAAAGGACTTGTCATTTCAAAGGGAAGGAAATTTGCCAAGCACGCTGGTCAAAACCCAGAGTGACAGGCTGAATATACCCCAGCGCAAAAGGGACCAAGTGCTTAATGATTTCTCCGATTCAAGTGACTTCTCCCCCTCATCTTTGAAAAGTAAAGGAGAGGAGAGTTCATTGGCTCTGCACATGGAGAAGCTGAGCGGGCGCACTGTGCTGCAGGACTGTGAAAGGAAGGAAGATATCACTGACCGACAGCGACGGGGACAGAGGAGGGACACCACCACCAGCCAAGATGGAGACATTGAGTCTGGAGAGGAGTTTAGCTCTGTCACGATTAGTGATTCCCACAAACAACAGAAGCAGCAGAAGAAAAATAAGGACTTCTTTGCCTCTAATGAGCCCAACTTTGATGGACGTCCCCAATCCCCAAAGAAAGCCGGCACAAGTGGACAGGAACAAGAGAAGATGAAGAAGCTGAAGAAAAAGAATCTGCCCCAGAATGCAGAAGAAGAGAAGAGCCCAGAAGTGCCTGGAGCGATTACTCAAATTTCAAGGCCAAAGTCTCCTTATGGTAAAGACAAGAAAACGCAGCAGATCAGAGGTAAAGTGCCGTTGACATATTCATTCTCAGCAGGTGTAGACACATTGTATTGTCATGGATTATATAAATTTCCATTTCTTTTTAGCTTCGACAACCAATTCTCCAGCAGACAAAGGCAAAAACAAAGGAGGAAAAGGATCCAGGAAACAAGTGTTTGAACCTTACATGACAGCTGAGGACGTTTCCCATGGCCTGAAGAGAGGAGAGCTTATTCAAGTACATTCTAACTCTTCCTAAACCATAGTAAACATACAACATTACACAGGGGGTGAAGTGATATAGACATGCTACTTTTCTACGTTTAATAATCTATTTGATTATAATGTCATGAGTGCAACTTAATGAAAATTATTATTAGGATTATTTTGTATTTTTGTCCCGTTTAACTCCCTTTACCTTACTGTCATTTTAAAAGGGGGGGGGGGGGGGGTAAACCATGAATTTGTAACATTCAATCACAAATTTGTGAAGTCTTGAAATTACCTGACTGATACAGACCCACCCTGAGTCCCTTTGTCATTTCACTCAATGTCAATGTAAGGCAAATGAGCACGAAACTAGTTGAAATACAACAGGCGTGGAGCCTCCGGAACCTGTGGCAGATTGTTTTACCATCTCTGATAATTCAGCCTCAAGGACACTTTCTTCAAGTTAATTGTCAAATTCTGCCTACTTCCTCTACAGGGACAACTAAGAATCAACCCTAAGAAGTACCAGGAAGCTTTCATCCCCTCTCCTGTAAGTTTCATTTAGCTTATAGGGCTAAATTATTTTATTAATTTCCAGGTATTTTGCACCGCAAATGAATTCAGTAAATAATTGTTCCAGCCTCCGTAGCTGGTTTAGTTCTGTATAACCGACTGGTTGCTATCCGGTTGTATATGAGGAAGTGTGACTTTGCATGTGGTTTCATTGTATTAGCCATTACCAGAACATCGGTCTTCAGAGAAGTTAGAAATCTCTTGTGTGTTTGCAGGATGGCCTGCGGGACATATTTCTGGATGGGATTGTAGCTCGCAACAGAGCGCTGAACGGAGATGTGGTGGTGTTACAAGTCCTTCCTCGAGAGCAGTGGAAGGTAAAGTACAATTACCTATTTTTCAGTACAGTGTTCTTATAGTGTGAAGCTTCGTATCTCAAACTTTGTGTCGGTCCAGGTTGTGAGGTCAGATACTGACTGTGAGGGCACCAGTGAGTCAGATACACAGAGAGAACATCTGGTGAAAACACCCCAGAAGAAGAAAGAGCACACCCCCAGACCTGGTGCTACTGTGGGCGATCGCTGTAGGGACCAGGATGAACTCTTAAGCAAGGTTCAGAATATCAGCCTCACTGACACAGGTACTGTGAAGAAGTAGTCAATGTAGCAGCCATTGCAAATCATAATTCAGGAAGTGTGTTTACCCAAACTTATAATTCTGTTTCAATTAGGTACCTGTCAGTAAAACACTGTTTCAATGACTATTCACTAATCTGAAGAGCGTGTCAATCACAGATGATCTTTAATTTTAATAGTTTCATAATCTGTATCATCTTTCTCCTCCTCACTGGACTCCTTGAAGACCCGTCAACCCCTCGGTCCAACGGGGAAATACTCCAAAAGACAGCTAAAGTGAGTTTCTACTTATCTTCAATATGCAGAGCAAGATCAGATTTTCACTAATTACTAACGTGCAGTGTAAAAAATCTAACGCGACCAACCTAACAAACCAACTGTCTTTTAAAGATTTCAGTCCATACCCTGCCTGGCTAATTTGTTATATCCTTAGTCTAATGTTCATACTTGATAATAAAACAAAGTGTAACTCACCCATTTGAGATGCCTTTACTGAAAAACCTGGGGATTTACAGATGGCATTCTTATACTACAAAGGTTCTGCTTTTTATTTCTCTTGTTCATCAGCAGTGCCTTTTCCTCATAATTCTTGTGCACATTAAATTTATCTAAGTGGTTAAAACAACAGAGATTTAGAAAAGAAAAACAAGTTGCTAAAAAATATCCCACAGAATAGATGCTACTGTTCTGGAAATGAGTCCTCACTGTTCTCCTCTCTCCCTTTTGTGTCTGTTTACCAGGTGGTCTACATTGTTGAGAAGAAACACTCCAGAGCAGCGACAGGCTTCATCAAGTTCCTACCAGACAAGCCCTTTGCCATGTTTGCCCCCGTGGACCACCGGGTGCCTCGCATTAACGTTCCCCTGGTTGACTGCCCTGCCGACTTTAGTTCCCGCCCGGGGGACTACATTAACACGTTGTTCATCTGTCGCATCACCAACTGGTCAGCCGACAGCAACTTTGCAGAAGGGTGTGTATAGATTCACGTAGCGGTAAATGATTTAACCTTGCAACCACTCTGATTGTTTCTTAATGATTTCCCCTTCAGACGACTGGCTAAGACTCTGGGTCAAGCTGGAGAAATCGAACCGGAGACAGAGGGCATCCTGACGGAGTATGATGTGGATTGTTCTGAGTTCTCAGATAGCGTGTTGGACTGCCTGCCCAAGAACCTTCCCTGGACCATCCCACCTGAGGAGCTGAAGAAGAGGAGAGACCTGAGGTACAACTGTGAAATCACTACAAGTCTATGTACCCTTCCCTCCCTCTTTATTATGAAATATGCTTTTTGAATTGGAATATATATATACACTTTTTGAATAGATATAGATTTTAACTTGAGGATAATTTGAGATGCTCTGGATCACCAAAACTCATGATTGGATGAGATGGTTGTTTTGAGTCGAGGATTTGATCATTTTGCAGAGCAGCAATTTCATATTGCCTAATGCTCACGCTTTTGTCCATACCCATGGCTTTCACAGTCTATCATTACTTAAAAAAGTCGCAACCAGTAAAACTGCATTTTACACTAATATGTAATCTTTGCAGTTAATCCGCACTTTAAATGCTTCCTGGGATTGATCTGTTACACCACTTGTATATTATTTACAGTGCACAATATAATAGGACTACTTATAATTTCAAGCTTTTTCATCCAATAAGAGCAGGCAAGTGTATCAAATCTTAATTAAGACCATGTGTCCATACAACAAGATTCACTGTGCAATGTTTTTTCATTACGTAAAGGAACGAGTGTATCTTCACAATCGACCCCGCCACTGCCAGAGATTTGGATGATGCTCTTTCCTGTAAACAACTCCCAGATGGTAAACTGCTGTCTGACTCTCATGATGATGATGATGATGATGATGTGTTCTGATTAAAGATGTGTGATGCTCATGATGAAGGGTTGTTATTTTATGACGCTTTGGTTATATTATGTTTACACTGGATATTTTTCAAACAGGAAACTTTGAGATGGGAGTTCACATTGCTGACGTAAGCTATTTTGTGGAGGAGGACAATGCTCTGGATGCCATTGCCAGCCAAAGAGCAACTAGTGTGTACATGGTTCAGAAGGTGAGGACACCTGCTGCAACACAAAATTATAACAAGATGCTTCATCAAAGTATTTGACCATAACCTTCGCAGCAATCCACATATTACTGATGTGACTGTCAATTTCTCTGTTGCAGCCTAACTGTTTGTATGTATACTCCGTGTGTTCACCTGTTTTTTCATCATCCAGGTGATCCCCATGTTACCTCGGTTGCTCTGTGAGGAGCTGTGCAGTCTCAACCCTCTCACCGACAGACTTACCTTCTCTGTCATTTGGAAAATGACACCCGAGGGGAAGGTACGATAAATTAAAAATTGGCTGAGCTGTTTATAATTGTCACAGATATAGAGGGGTGAAGGGTAGGATTGCTGATTGATTTATTTCATCTCTTTGGTTCCACTTCACTTGCCCACTCTCCAGATCCTGAGTGAGTGGTTTGGCCGCTCAGTGATCCGCTCCTGTGTGAAATTGAGTTATGACCATGCTCAGAGCATGATCGAGGCCCCTGAGAAACTGTTCTCCGCTGGGGAGCTGCCCCCTGTGGACCCTGTGCACCCCATCGATGAGATCCACCAGGCTGTGCTCAACCTGCACTCTATTGCACAGAACCTCCGAGCTCAACGCTTCTCAGGCGGAGCCCTCAGGCTCGACCAGGTCAGTACCACATGCTGCTATTTGACTATTCTGTGCTGCCTTTTCTAAACAACGTACTACACACTGGTCCATGACAGCAATGTCAGAAAGATACCATCATGTCTCCTAACTCAACTTATTTGAGTTTTCAATACAGGTCCATTAGGGATAGTTCAAAGAAAAAGAAAAATCCACTTTATCTACTCAACACTGTGCCGATGAAGGGGTGAGGGTAGTGTTTGAGTCCACAATACACTTCGGGAGATTAAGGGGTTGCAGCCCAATCAATACAGTTGAGGTAACTGGGTACCATTTCTTCAAACATATCAGGAAGCATATTCAATTCAATCATCTTAACATTTTAGGGTTTTTGACTTTTTGGTGAATTTCTAAAGAGAATTTCATACGGTCTTTGTAATTCATCATATTTTTTGGAATCTTTACAATCTCTTTCATTTTTCATAAATAGAACCCTGCCAATGTTTTTGATATTTCTTACTTTATTTCCAAATAAGAACAATTATCAAAGATAAATTGACAATTATCCAGATTTTCCTGTTTGGCAGCTTCATAACATTATCTTGTGTACCTGCATTGTGTTCTTCATTCTAGATGAAACTTTCTTTCACCCTGGATAGAGATACCATGATGCCTCAGGGCTGTTATGTTTATCAGTACAGAGACAGCAACAAGTGAGTAACAAACCCTCCTCAGATGCATCTGTGTCTGTGTTCTTCTGTTTCTCTCCCAAATATTTGACAAGGCAGATTTATAACTTATGTTCAAATGCATTCTTTTGATCAAACCTCCATTCCTCCCTCTTCTTAAATTCCTCCTCTGTTGCACTTTAACTGTTTTCTCTAGGTTGGTGGAAGAATTCATGCTGCTTGCGAACATCGCCACCGCCAAGCACATCTACCGCAAATTTCCTGACCTGGCCCTGCTCAGGCGCCACCCTCCACCAAAAGCCAAGATGGTGGATGAGCTGCAGGAGCTGTGTGAGCAGTTGGGCATCGACCTTGACCTGTCGTCTGCAGGAGCATTGCATGTAGGTGCTCATGATGCAGATGTCACCTGATTCGGCTCAAAATTGGGGGGAAATTGTGTTAAATTGTCCATTTGTCCCTTTTCTCACAATGTTTGTCATCTGTGTTGCATCATCGCACAAAGAATAAAATCGTTAAATTCAAATGAAAAATAATTACGTGATGAAAAAGGCTATTTGTGTATTGTTACATTTGTATATTTATTTCTGCATTTATTAACTAATTTCGACATTAATTCATTCATTAATACATTCCTACATTTATTTGTATTTCTGTATACCTACATATATTTTTTTATTTAATAGCTTCGCTGTCTTAACTATTGGCTAAACGAAAGCAGATTATACTGAGCTTTAGGCAAAGCTCCTGTGTACCAACCGACTTAAGACCGAAGAAGTGGATCCGATGACACACCTCTGTAACCAATCTGGCTGTAGACTAAGTCAACCCCGCCCACACAATTAACATATGGACACAGAAATGCATAAAGTAATAATAATTACATGTAGAAAAACAGAAATGGCCTGTTTCATCACAAACTATTCATTATTTTATTTTATCTGTTTATATATACATATGTTATTTGTTGTCCTAATACAATCATTCATCTCAGTCCCCAAATGAAAAAGATGTTAAAGGAAACCTGAAAATATTAATGATGGAATTATTTTTTGTTATGCAGAGGAGCCTCAATACTACTCTTGGTGATGATGAGTACTCCAGTTACAGAAAAGAAGTCCTCACCCACATGTGCTCCAGACCCATGCAGGTGGGAGCTCAGTTGTACTGCAGAAAAGCATTGTCCATATTCATAATCGATATAAAGACAAATATTTAGCTCTATTATCAATTTGTGATGGATTGACTTTTGCATGTAAACTGAAGAATAACCTAATGAGTCAATTGTGATGTAAAGTTTTGATATGGTTGTTCAATCAGTTATAAATATAAAATAATATTTATGGGATTGATAAGTGAAGACAACTTGAATATAAATCTGTAATATTTAATGAACCAATGTTATTTATCTCCCAGATTACACACTGTTAATCTCTAGGATCTGTGTATGTATTTAATCTGGATTGTTGGTGTTTTCCAGATGGCGCTGTACTTCTCCACAGGCGTAGTGAAGGACGAGCCTCTGTTCAAGCACTACGCCCTCAACGTTCCTTTCTACACACACTTCACCTCGCCCATCAGGCGCTACGCTGACATCATTGTGCACCGGCTGCTGGCTTCTTCCCTGAGTGTGTACCTTCATTATGAAACAGCCTCTCTAAGACACACACACTTCAGCAGATAACAGAATGCCTTCTTTGTCAAGGACAATGCTTCATTGTGTTAGGGTTAGGACATTTCTGGTTGTTAATGTAGAAAAGATCAAAGCAGCCTCAGTCTTGATTCTGACTTGATGTAATGTTCTTCCTGTTGCCTTTGTCGTTGTTTACGCACTTCCTACCTGTATGTATGAATTATTTATTTTGTCTGGCTCATTCTTATTTTGTTCATGTCTTTCCTCTCCACTTTCTCATACAGAGTGTGGGCCTCACTTAAGGTTGTCATCAGAGGAAGTGGGAAAACAGGCATCGCACTGTAATGACAAGAAGACGTTGTCAAAGCGAGTCCAGGAGCTCAGCTCGGAGCTCTTCTTTGGAGTTTATGTAAAGGTGGGTAACAAAATAACAACACACCGTCAGGTGTGATTTTAACCAAATACTTCTATATCAAGTTCATCATTTGTGATATTTCTTTTTAATCTTTAAGTCTTAGGAAACATTTAGTATTTTTTGATATGGGACATTTATTCTTCACCACAGTTTCATATTATTATATTTTGAGAGTAGTATTTCCTGTGGCTTCTACCCTGGGCTGTGATCATAGAGTTGTGGGTTATAATGTATCGTCCTTAAATATAGAAATGCTTTGAGCAATTCAGCTGCATGATTTAAATGTGATATAGTTTATTCAAAGGTCTGTTTGTTCTCCACAGGAGTGTGGCCCCCTGGACTCTGAGGCTATGGTGATGGGGGTGCTGGATCAGTCGTTTGATGTGCTGGTTCTCCGCTACGGAGTACAGAAACGCATCTACTGCAAGGTCAGCTGCAATTCTCTCCAATAACAGCTTTAAATATATTCAGGAAATTTGTGCATACTAGTACTTTTAGTTTTTCAGATGCACTCAATTTAAGGAAAACTTTTATAGTTTTTTGCTTCATAATCACATTATTGCATATGTTCTTAATCATGTAACTGTGTAGATGGACGCTCACTTTTACTTACTAAAAAAAGGAAAGAAATGAGGTGGTCCAGAGAGCGAAAGTGTGAGTGTCCTGTGACAATTTCATCTTGACCGGTTTGAAACCATTTGTTTTCACTTTCAGTCTGTTGCGGGCCTGGCCTCATTTCACCATCGTAGGGTGGGAAAGAAATCTGAGCTGACCCTGATCTGGACACCAGAAGACTTAGAGAAAGCTCCAGTGGAGCAGGTGAGAACCACAGCCACTAAAAGGATTTTTGTTACAGTCTGACCAGCGCTTAGATTAAGTTACTTAATGCACATACAAATGGAGAAAGAGATTGAAGGTTTCATATCTATCATGTACGTCTTCTTTTTAAAATAATACCTAAGCATGGTTCGATAATATATGAAAGTGACAGGAGAAAACTCAGTACAGCAGGGACCCTAAGGCCCAACAATCTCCTAATGAAACCAATTGAACTCTTTTTTTGGATCTTTTATCAAGATTCATTCATTATTCTCTGAGAAAGCCTTATCTACGATGTTAAAGAAAATGGGGGGTGAAAAATCCTAGTTCTGCCCCCTGATCTTGGATCCTCCTCAAAATGTTCTGGGTTCATTACTGACCTATATTCCTCCCTTTCACCAAGTTTCATTGTCATCTGCAGAATCAGCATAACATTGTTGTTTCCTTTACAGATCATTTCACTCTTCACTCTGGTAGAGGTGCAGCTACAAGACGACAGCGCTCCGATGAAATACAGCGCAGTGCTCAAGAGGCCCGATGACAGCGCACCATAGATACAGGGAATGTGTGCTGGTGCACACCGACACTTACACAGAAGTTTGGGATTGCACTTTTTCTTTTGTTGATGGGTAGACTTGATGTTTAGTTTAAAAGCAGTATTTCTGTGTGGGGGGGGCGGGGATGTCACAGATCAGATCAGAGTCAGATTTCATTTGAAGTTCCTACTGAGTTTCTGTCTCAATGTAAACAACCCACCTATTGCAAGTCTAGTTTAAACCCACAGATAGCACACATTTGTAAACCACCAATATTCATGCTCCAACTTGGAATTCCTCTTATGTATGTAATGATAAGTGATTTGAAACAAATATGTTTTAAGATAATATCAATCCATTCAAGTTTTAGATAAAACCCTAATGGTCAAATGTTTCAGTTTTTATGTAACTCAGTAAGGATTTCAAATTGAACTTGGGCTCAGTTCTGACTGTGAAAGAAACAAAGCAGCAATGACTTTTATTTTGCTGATGATTTATTGACCTAATGAGGTCAGCGTTTATGTGATATAACTGTCGCACAATGTTGTGTGAAAACTGATTTTTAACTAATTTTAGTTTAATATCATTGATAGAGAGGACGCCCATGTCTGGGTTTGCAAACCATATCACTACTTATGTTTGGCTGTGGTGGGCGTAGAGGACTAAGGCCCCGCTCGCACACATGCAAATGTTTCAGGGGAGTTCCACTTAGATTGACTTTGCCCCACAACATTCGCTTCACGCTTGTGTATGTGTGAACGTGCCTTTACATCCGATTCAAAGAACAGGTAAAGGAACGTTTGCTTAGGAACATAATACCTCCTGCCATGTGTCATCTGTGAGTTTTTATAGAACCTTTGTGTATTTATAGAGTTTTATACAGGACGTGTTTTCTTTTGGATGTGTCTCGGGTGTCAGTCATGGCAAGGGAACGACTTCAGGCTTTTCATGTCTTAGTCATGAAGTCCAGCTCACAGGAGATGATCATTTTTTTAAATGAGGGCTTCATGCATCTAACATGTTCTCACAGAAGGTAGCAGTGGTGTGCAAGAGAGGCCAAAGTTTCATTATTTATCAACTCAGTGTTTTTCTTTTACAAACGATGGGAATGACTTGAATGTATGGTGACCGAGACGTCCCACCCAAACACTTTAACAGAAAACCTGAACGCAAAAAAACACAACAGAAATCCAATCACAATGGAAGTGAGCAACAATGGACGTTGATGATGGAAAAGTGCAGAGTTACTTACAGCTATTAGCTATCAAATAGTCAAGGTTTTCACAAACAACTGCTCAGTGCTCACTTAACAACGCAAAGTAAGTCTGCCCTTTTTACTCTCAACATCTGTAGTCGATCTCATCCGTTGTGATTGTGTTTCCGTTGTGTTGTAACCTTTGCATTTGTGTCTGTTAACCCAGTTGTGTGAGGCGTCTCCGCCAGCGTATGAATGTGATTTGCTGCTGAAAACGTTTAGTTGCCTTAAGATCATAACTAATTCTGTGTTGGCTGATGTGTTCTTTGGAATGAATGATGTTTGTTTGTTTGGTTTTTAATGATCAAATTTGTGCAGCACCCGTACTTGATAGACCTTTTAAATATCAACATCGGACTGACTTTCATTCCAGCTGCACATTTTAAAATGGCCGTGGGCTCCACCTTTGCTTCGAGTCAGTGTTTGTCTTCAGTTGCCTCCTCATTCTGACTCTAATTGAACTGTGCCATGTAGTCGTACAGATTAGCTGCTACCTCTGCACAATTTTTTTTTAATTCCTTTTCATTGCCATAATTTTTAGGCCCGTCACAGAGTTTTCTTTTCAAATACCTCCCAGCTGATGCTTTCAATTTATTTAGTTTTACATTGACATTATGTGGCATGAGCTTTAAATGTATATTTAAACCAGTAAGTGGTTTGTAGTCGAAAACAACTGTAGTCGTAAATGTGTGTTTGTGATTAAACTTTGAATCCAGTTACAGCAGAATGAGATTTAACAACAACCTCTGTGTATCTTCTGCAAAATACACTCACCCTTATCTTACACTCTGGTTAAAAATTCAAAGTGCATTTGTTCTCTGCTACACCACTATACAGAGAAATAGAGCGCTGTCTTTGTGTCTAAGTAAATAAATATGTACATGACATCCACTGGGAATATAACGACTCCAATTGTGTTTCTTTCTTACCTCTGCAAAGGAGCTTATGTCTTCACCATCTGTTTGTTTGTTTGTAAGCAAGATTGAGCAAAAACGACCTAATGGATCACTAGCAAACTTAATGAAGGATGAGGTACTGTAGGGTCAAGGATGACCCCTTTACGTTTTGTTTTAGATCCAGATCTGGGACATATTTTTTAACATTGCAACATTTGTATGAGGACATATTTGTTCATTTCTGCAGAGTGTATCCTATTACAGCACTACATCATTATGGACTAGAGTCTCGTCCTCATTTTGATTCATTTCCCTGTGTATTCTTCACCAGCAATGCTGCTGCAGGAGGCAGGGTTTAATAATGCCTGCCTGCTCTGATTGGATCAGTAGAACAATTCTCCTTGTTATTGATTACTTTTTTTAATCTACTATGTCAATCCATTATATAAATGTAGTAAAGTAAAAAGTAATCGAAAATAAATGTACTTAATTAGAGATGCATAAAAAATGTAAGTAACTAAGTAAATATACTTTTTTACATCTCACCACTGGTACAGATCATTTTGTTTTTTAATTTTCAGGGCAGCAGTTTTGTTTTAAAACGACTGAAACCTGGAGGTGAGTCACTGAAGATGAGTGAGGGAACTCCCATTCTGCGTGTGAGTGAGCGATCACGCCTGCTGTGAGTGATGCATTTATGACTCCACAACCTAATGAACCACACTGGCACTGCCCTCCCCTGTTGAGCTGATACAGTGAATACACAGATAAACTGTGCTCTTTATTACCAAGGAGGGCCTGTTGTTAATCAACCATAAGGTCAGTTCAACAGTGTGACGCAGATTGTGATTGGACTTCCGTCCCAGTTTATGACCACCAGTTGAAACTATAGTTGCTGTATACTCCCCACCCGATGAATAATACTTCCACACATTATCTTCCCTACTTGTCCAGTTTTAAATATCAAAGTTCGCAACTACCTGTTGAACAAAATGGAGAATCCAGCTGATTGCTGAAAAGCAGGAGGTTTTCTCCAGGAGTTCGAGGGCAGGCCGGAGATAAAAGGAGTTGGGATGTTGGACTAAGGGTTCTAACATGAACACAAAACAGCTAAATGCTAGAATGACACTCAGTAGTAGGCATAGCACCGCCAAGGCCCAGTAGTCCCTCTATGCAAAGACATGTAAATTCACCAGATTAACAAAGACACTTGTTACAATTGGCTGCCATGATGGTACCACACATCCATATCCTGAAGTTGAGCAGGATACGGTTATTTAGCACTCTGGGTACCATGAATGTCTCCAAAAATGTTTATTGAGGAGTTGTTGTTGACCTATTTCTACAAACCCAATTACAAACCGACGGACCGGCATGGCCCAAGGAGAAAACGAGTTAAAACCATGTTAAACAAAAAGCTCGGCACAGCAGCAGCAGCAGCAGAGTGGAGCTGGACTTAGGCCAATTTCTTTTTTTTTGGACTTTGATTTTGATGCACAACCTAACCTGACCCGTCGTGCCCAATTAGGGTGGAGTCGAGTAGTCAAGAGAAACATATAAACATACAAACCACAAATTACAGTAGTGGGGTCTGGACCTTTAATGCCGCGTTCCATTATATCTCAGAGCTCGACCTTCGGTATGACGTCACACCCGAGTTGATAGCGTTCCAATTGATCATTTGTTTACGTTGGCCAGCAACAACAATTCATAATAATGCATAACATGGCATTTCATGCATACTAACACCGTACATCGTACAATGACTTAAATACTAGTAAACAGTATAAACTACAGCTTTTACTTATTGTTGCTACACGGAGCCGCCATCTTGGATTTCGAAGTCGGGGTGGTGGCTTACATAGCCAGTTGCATCTTCTGACTCATGGGTCGCTAATTCCAAGCTCTTATTTGTATCTACACCAAATTGCAGACAGTCATAAATATTGGTCCCTTAGAACTGCCTGATTGTACTTCAGCAAATCCATGAAACGCACCAAGTTCTTCCCTGACCCATAATGCATCCCTTCACCAAGTTTTGGGGAAACATTGCCGAGGTGAGTAGTGCTATGCAATGTTGTTCTGTATCTACTAACATTTGCCCCCATGAAATACTGGTCATCCACAAAAACCTAAAGCTACAGCATTGAAACCTTTGGCTTTTGTGTCTCTTGTGCAATAATACACACTCTACAAGGTGTTTGTTTGTTTACACAACCAGTTGTAATTTTATACTCTTTAGTTTTCAAATGTTACATAGTGTCACTTTAAATAAAATAAGAAGCCTGCTTTTATCGTCTCAGCAGGATAATCCCATGTCGTCATTAGGAATTAAGTCAAAGATCAGGCACGTCAAGCAGATAAGCATTATGAGCATTTCCACCATCCCAGCCTATTGTAGCCCTGTTTTCACTTTCAGCACTCTCGACCTAATGGCTTCAATTTTATAGAGGCATAGATAACTCACTCGTCTGTTAGAGGAAGGTCTCCACTGTGTTTTCTATAGAACAGCCTTTAAACTAACACAGTATAAAGCTGACACAGTATAACACTGACAGTGAAATATGCAGTTTATAGAATTCCATTATACATCATTCACAGCATGAAAACCTGCCTGGTCTCCAGTAGTATACTACACAGACTGTGGTTTTAATGATAAAGTTGACTATTTGTCTTCGGCCATAAATCTGATCCTCCCTTAATTCAAAAGATAACTCATGTCATATTCATTACAATAATAATCTGTGAGATGCTCCGCAGTGTCTCGTCCGAGCGATAAGCAGGGTCCAAAGGCTGCACATTCATTACGGCAGTCACTGTTACACCATGGTCAAGCAAGGCCAATCACATAACAGGTGTATATCATGTCAATATATGCATGGACTTATGTGCTTTAGAACCATTTCAGAATTACACTCAAACAGCCTGACTGGCATTGATGCTACTATATATATAAGCTTTGGTCGTCATGAAAGATTTTAATTTGAGGAGTGAATTCCTGCCTCAACGTGGCCTGAGACACAGTCCCCTGATATGAGACACATCTGCGTGAGCGATTAGTTTCTTTTCCTCTTCCTTTATATCACAGTCGGTTCAAAGTCAAAGGGCCATAAAATCTGATGTCGAGGAAATCTGGTTCCTCCTTCTTCACATTGAGAGACTCAAGAAGACGTCAGAGAGGAACGCCGACTCTTCAGCAGGCTGGAGGAGTGTGGAATTGATGAAAATCGCTGTTTTAAAAGGACAAGGTACACCTCTTAATTGTTTTACTTATGTGTAATAATAAATGTCTTTATTCTGTCACCTAGTAGGACACTGCTCCCTGAGCACAGCAGTGATCTCTGTAATGAACACAACACAGAGGACCTCAGTCTTAGTCCGGTACAAAAATCTAGTTTTGGTGGAAATTGCAGCTCATCGTATGGATTCTTTTTTTTTTTTTAGGCAGTTGGAAAGCTGAACACTGGGGATGCTGAAAAAAGTAAGGCTGACGAAAAGTTACGAATATGGATTTTATTGATAAGAATATTGCATACCAGGAAGCATTCATTTCTTCCTTGACTTCACACGTCCCTCAAGTCATTCATTTAAAGGCCTATCGTAAAGATATTACCATTATTAATGAAAAAAATAACAATGTTGGTGTATGTATTTATACAGTTATTTCTGTTTTCAGGGGGAGTGGGTGTGGGTGGACTCTGACATCGGGGTCCCCATCGGAGCCAGGGTCAAAGTATCACCGTCTGGTCAGCGGCTGCTGGTGGATGATGAGGGAAAGGTAATCACCCTTTGTTATCATCTATTATGAAGCTGTTGTTTCACCTCACGTATTTTAAACACATTTCCAGCCTTGGATCACACCTGAACGAGCTCAGTTTTATTTCTCACTTCCACCTCTTCCAGGAGCAGATTCTCTCCCCGGAGCGGGAGGCCTCTCTCAAGGTCATGCACCCTACGTCCGTGGAGGGTGTAGGGGACATGATCAAACTGGGGGACATGACCGACGCCGGGCTCCTCCGAAACCTGCTGCTGCGACACAGACAAGGAATCTTCTATGTAAGGCACAACTGTAACACACCCACACACACACACACACACACACACACAGACAGAGCAAAATATTACTCTTCTGTTTTAATGAGTCCCGCGATACCATGTTGCGTGTTTATATGTTAAAAATATGTCCTGTGATAACACTGACACACTGAAATCTGTCATCATATATGTATATACATGTTGGAAACCCATCTTGGCCGGGGCGTTTCTGTTTGCATGTTCTCCCCTGTGTCTGTGTGGGTTTCCTCCGAGTTCCCACAGTTCAAAGACATGCAGATTGGGGTTGGGCTAATTGGAGTCACTACTTCCTTCATAGGTGGGAAAGTGGGTGTGAATGGTTGTTTGTGTCCATATGTTCACCCCGCCCTCTCGCCAGGTTCAGCAAGTTAATTAGACAAACAACAACATGGCGGTGTCACATGATCGAAGAGCACATAAATAATTATAAATAGGTATAAATAAAACAATAAATAGTTTAAAACGTAGTGTGTTAAAACACATGAGTATTTGTACTCAGTTATATTGCACATAGTAACATTGTATACATGAAATTATATTGTACAGCTAGGATATTATTGCACTTGGTTAACTTGTCTAATGGCGCTTGTAGACCTACACAGGTTCAGTGCTGGTTGCAGTGAACCCATACCAGGATTTTCCAATATACTCAGCTGAGCAGGTGAGACTGTACACAGATAAGTGCTTGAGTTAACATCACCATACAAATACAAGCTGAACCTTCTCATTAGAAACTGCAGTGTTTCGTTTGATGTGTGCGTTCTATCTATTCTGTCCTTCAGGTGAAGTTGTACCATGGACAAAAGCTCGGGGAACTCCCGCCGCACATTTTTGCCATCGCTGAATCCTGCTACTTCAACATGACACGGCATCTCAGGAACCAGTGCTGCATCATCAGGTCACTTGCTGTTGCCTGTCAACGGCCCTGATTAGAATAAACGTGGAGTCATACGTCTCCATCACTAAATCTTCATTGTGGTATTTTTTTGTCTCAGTGGGGAGTCCGGATCAGGGAAGACAGAGAGCACCAAGCTGATCCTGCAGTACCTGGCAGCAGTCAGCGGGGAACTCTCTGAGCAGAGTATTGAACAACAGATTCTGGAGTCCAACCCAATACTTGAAGGTAAAGTCGCACTTCAGACGAGTATTAAAAAACACAAGAACACAACTTGAAACTGGAATGACACTCAGTAGTCATACTTCTACTTACAAGGTCCTCTGAATGTTAGTAAACATAAGTCATATTAACATAGTTCGAAGACTATTTGATTTGAACTGTGAACCATATATCCTAATAAGAAGTATTAAGTATTCCTAATTTAAATAAGGCCTAGGTTTGTTGCTCTGGTTCATCATTGTAAACCAACCAATGAACAAACAGACGGGTCCAGCAATGCCAGAGAATAAGTAACTAAAAGTCCAATATCCACCAATGCCACTCTATTCTATTCTGTTTATTTTAGCTTTTGGAAATGCAAAAACAATCCACAATGACAACTCCAGTCGTTTTGGGAAATATTTGGAGATCTTCTTCAACGAGGACGGAGTGATCCAGGGTGCCCGTGTGGAGCAGTACCTCCTGGAGAAGTCTCGTGTCTGCCATCAGGTGAGGCCAGCTCTGTTCAAACAAAGGCATCTTATCTCCCCGGGGAGAGGAGCCATGCGATGTTACAGTAAACTCATAAAATCATATCTCTGTCTATTCTAGGTCTTGTTAAATATACAACCTATCATTGTTGACCAGAAAGGCAAACCCAAATCATGTTGTTTTTGAGTTGTTGTCTGTACTGAGTCATAAAAATACACACAGCATGTAAAAAAGCACAAGTTAACCTGCATAACAAAAATAACAATAAACTTCATTCTTGCTCCTTGACCCTCAGGCAAAGGGGGAGAGAAACTACCACATATTTTATTGCTTGCTGACAGGACTCACTGCAGAGGAGAAGAAAACTCTGAGGCTTGGAGTTGCCAAGGAATACAAATTCCTCAATAAGGTATGTCAATACTTATCTGCAGCTCATTGTGCATGGTGTGCACACACATTCAATAATCCTGACCCTCCCTCTCATGTGCCGCAGGGCGACTGTTTCACATGTGCGAGTAGAGATGAGGCAAACGACTACAGTCGTATTCACTCTGCTATGAAAATCCTGAACTTCTCCAAAAAACAGTGTGAGGAAATCCACAAGCTGCTGGCAGCCATCTTACACCTGGGAAACGTCTGCTTTGAGGGTGAGCGTACGCTTTCTGCACACTTTAAATTCTTAGTTTTGTTCAGAGAGGAAAACTGTTGATTAAATAGAGGTAGGCAATTCATAATGAACCACAGTGGAAAAAGATCACTAGTGTAAATAGCAACGGAAGAAGCATTCAGTTTAAATGTTCATTTACTTTGTTAGTGTACTTTAGTGCATTTAGTAGATTTAGTTCCAGGTGCTTTTCAATTTTAAAAGTAATCATTAGTTAAGAGGGGGGTTGGTTCACTGATCAAGAAGCCGAGACTCTTTCAGTCATCATTATTCATATATTCTTGTATTGACACAAAAGATACAGTAGGCCCAGTAAATTATGTAGTAGACTGCTGCCCAGATACTTGTAATACTTTAAGTACACTTAAAAGTAGGTACCTACTTCTAATCAATAACAAAAGTGAATGTAGTAAGTTAAGTTGAGTACATTTTTGTCAGTTTATTATGCTTTTATTAATTTATTGAGTACTTCCCCCACCACCGAGTAGCACGTGATGTACTGGGGTAGTAGTATATCAACTGATCCCTTCATCAGTGACAACTGTACATTTAATGATTCATGCAGCAACCAAATCAGCCAATCACGTGACTGATCTGGATCCGCCCCAGAAATTAATTAATCCTTCCCTGAACCAAACTGCATCCTTCCACCAAGTTTCATGCTAATCAGTTTAGTAGTTTTTGTGTAACCTTGCTTACAAAAAAACAAACATACAAACCAAACATAACTTCCTTGCTGGAGGTAAAATTGAGCTCATGGCTTCTCCTGTCACCGGATCATCAACCAATAGAAAACCTTTTGAGATGAGGACACTGGAGGAACTGGAGATCGGCTGCTAAATCTGCAGTAATGATGTGAGGTCAACCGTGAAGGAAAATATATCTTCGCATAGAATCGATTCCACAAAGAATTGATGCTGTCTTGAGAGAAAGGAACAACCTCATATTTGAGTGGTGTTCCTAATGTTTCCGTGGGTGTAACAAGTAGCATATACAAAAAATTGGTACTTAGTACTTAGATATATTTCTACATCCTAATATATTGAATATGCTCAGCTCACTGGAGCATTATTTGTTAAAATTTGAATTGTATGTGTTGCTGACACAAATGTGGTTTCCATCAGGTGCAACACAAAATAACCTGGAAACCAGTGATGTCACCAAGTCGGAAAATTTCAGCGTAGCATCTTCTCTACTGGAGGTGGGTTTCCTTATGTATGAATATCATGTATATCATTTCTTCTTAATCATTAAAATTATGACATAAATGTTTTTTTCATTTCTGCTCCCTGCAGGTTCAGACGTCTTCTCTGGCAGACAGTTTGACCCACCGTTCCTTTATGACCAACAGGGAGAGGGTGACCAAACCCCTCAGCTCCGAACAGGCCGAACACTGCAGAGACGCCTTCGTCAAGGTATTGAACCCAAGCAAGAATCGCTGATAAATCCATTAAATAGGCAATGGACTGCTTACCCATTGCCTGTAGAGGAGTTTGCCTCATTGTCCCCCCCCCCCGGTTCATCATGTTCAACATCTCAAACGCACAAAAAACGGAGGCTGCTAGAAACCTAGCTGTTTTGAGAAATGAGAGAATGCAATCGGTTGTCTGGTCTCCATCACTTCTGATCGGAACGGAAAAAAAACTGTTTACTGCAGATTAATTTAACCCGGGAGTGAATGCTGATTATATCCAATCCCATTGCAGTCAACACCTAGATGTTTGTGGGTTTTTTGAACAGTGGAAAAGGGGCAGAGGTATTTATTGAATTTTTTTACAGTATAACGTGGTACCTTCATTCGAACATGCAACCATTCAATCGTAACTAAACTCAATATTGGCAAGTATGGTTTTGACCGCTTTGGTGGTGCTCCGAAGACTAAGTCAATTATGATCTGTTGTTTGTCTCAACTCTCAGGCGATCTACAATAAAATGTTCATATGGATTGTGGAGAAAATCAACCGTGTCACCTATAAGAAATGTAGCAGCGGCGCCAAGTCTTCCTACCATTCCATTGGTCTGCTGGACATCTTTGGCTTTGAGAACTTCAAAACAAACAGGTGCAGACAGTTCGCCCACACATCTTTCATGCTAAGTGTATCACAACTCCATAGCTACTTAAACCTGAACAAATACTTAAGCTTCATAGCTACTTTGCATCTGCAGTCCATGGGCAGGAACATGTAAAAGCCCATACAGTATAACACAACATTTAGCATATCACACATACCATCATAAAAGGAACCGCATGCCATAGTCTCCATTTTAGAAAACGATTCCTAAGGTCAATTATCATGTGACTGATTTAAATATCATTCTGCCGTTTTACAGTTTTGAGCAGCTGTGCATTAATTTTGCCAACGAGAAGTTGCAGCAGTTCTTCGTGGCGCACATCTTCAAGCTGGAGCAGGAGGAGTATCTGAAAGAGGACATTGTGTGGAACAAGATGAAGTTCAGTGACAATCAGGACATCCTAGACCTTCTGGTTGGGAAACCCTGCAACCTGCTGGCTCTGATCGATGAGGAGAGCCACTTTCCAAAGGTGACGGAGTGATATTGTTTGATAAGTGTTGTTTGATCATTTTTACCGTAAAGTCCCCTAATGGTAGTTTGGTTTGTTGCAGGGCTCAGATTCCACGATGCTGAACAAGATGAACCAGCAACACAAGGGGAACAAGACCTACGTCGCCACAAAGAGTGAATACGACACCAATTTTGGGATTCATCACTTTGCAGGCGTTGTTTACTATGAGTCCGAAGGTACACACATAGATTGCATTCAATCAAACTAGAAACTAAATATTCTGCTGTCGGATAATTCGTAATTTTGATTTGTTCCTTATAGGGTTTCTGGAGAAGAACAGAGATGCTGTCAGTTTTGACATCATCAAGACGGTGGAAGTGTCCACCAATAAGCTACTTCATAAGATATTTGCAACTGAGCTTTCCACCAATGGGGTCAAGATTACGAACAACAAAAGGGTCGTCATAACACCTGGGAACTCTGTGCGGGTAACTCGATTAAGTTGTTTATCGTTACACATGCAAATATGTTAATGAGGAGGTAATTTTAGTTAAAATGAAGAAAAAGCATTTATTTCCCTTTAACCCATTGGAAATGTTTTTCCCTTTTTGACTCAGAAAGCAAGATTGTAAGTTAAAATTCGAGATTTGGAAACTTGTACTGTGGATACAGTCCACATGCATTATAATGTCATTGGTGTAAGAGTTGTCCATTTGTTGCTGAATGGCCATGGTGAGTTTTTGTCTTCCTCCATCATCTGTACAGGCCCAGTCTGAAAAACGCAAACAAGTGCCCACGCTGAGCGGCCAGTTCCGTCAGTCTCTGGACTCCCTCATGAAGGCTCTGTCGGCCTGTCAGCCTTTCTTCATCCGCTGCTTCAAACCCAACAATAGCAAGAAGTCCAAGGTGAATGACACAAGAGCAACTCGATAAGAGAAGTGAGATGAGGAGTTGAGATGGAGATAAACACAATCAAAAGTGCACCCAGGCGGTTAAGACTTTTCCCCTGAATCCTAAATGATTTAGCAAAAACATCTTCCTGTTCGGTGCGATAAACCAATAGATAACATTTCCTGTAAAACATCACCTTGTGACACACAGCGTAAAGTACAGCATTGGTGCAATTTCCTTGAGGGTTTACTCTCCTGTTAAAGTTGGCAATCTTCCTTCAGTTTTTTCACCATGTTACTTCTACTGGTAATTATTAGCCTGTGACCATTGTTATAGCACCATTAGCAGATGCAATCATTGTTCGCAAAGATTGAAGTGATGTTTTCCTCAGATTGAGTGTTAAGAACCTAGGTCATCCCTCAACTTGTTATCTCGAACCACCAAATGGTCAAAACATCTATTTGTCCAGTTTATGACCAAATATCTACAGATCTAATGACAGTGATAGATAGATAGATAGATAGATAGATAGATAGATAGATAGATAGATAGACAGACAGACAGACAGACAGACAGACAGACAGACAGACAGACAGACAGACAGACAGACAGACAGACAGACAAATAGATAGATAGACAGATAGATAGATAGATAGATAGATAGATAGATTGATAGATAGATAGATAGATAGATAGATAGATAGATAGACAGACAGACAGACAGACAGACAGACAGACAGACAGACAGACAGACAGACAGACAGACAGACAGACAGACAGAAAGATAGATTGATAGATAGATAGATAGATAGATAGATAGATAGATAGATAGATAGATAGATAGATAGATAGATAGATAGATAGATAGATAGATAGATAGATAGATAGATAGATAGATAGATAGATAGATAGATAGATAGATAGATAGATAGATAGATAGATAGATAGATAGATTGATAGATAGATAGATAGATTGATAGATAGATAGATAGATAGATAGATAGATAGATAGATAGATAGATAGATAGATAGATAGATAGATAGATAGATAGATAGATAGATAGATAGATAGATAGATAGATAGATAGATAGATAGATAGACCAGAGATGCTACTCAGAGCCTCACAAACTGAATATTCACAACCACTCTACTCTGCTGTCCTCTAGATGTTTGACAGAGAGCTGTGTATGCGTCAGCTGAGATATTCCGGAATGATGGACACCATCCGCATCCGGAATCTGGGATACCCAATCCGCCACACCTTTGAGGAATTTGTGAGGCGCTACAGGGTGCTGCTGAAGACGGCCGCCTGTGATGCCAAAAATGTTAGTCATGACATGGTCCTGTCGAGGATTATACTTGACAATGTTAACAGTTGGTTTTCATTAAGTCTCTGTCATATCTGTGTAACTTTGAATATTACTGCTAAATATTAAAAATTTGTCTTTCCCCTGGAGGAATTTTGATTGTCATTAGGCCTTCCTCAGAAACTCTTTATTGACTCTCCAGGAGACAGCTGCTGCTCGTTGTGAGGCCATCTGCAAGACAGTGATTGTAGGGAAGGACAAGTGGAAAATAGGCAAGACCAAGATTTTCCTGAAGGTACAGAAAAAATATGATTCAAACTATATTTTGTACAGTGTGGCTGCAGACTGGTGAAGTACTCTCAGTATTATGATCCAGACCAGCATCGTCCATCTAGCCTCTGTTTTGTGATTTGTGCATTTTTCAATTTTTACTGTGCTACAGATGATTTATTTGCTTCTTATAAGACTTTGTGAATGTTTGTGGCATTTGACTGCAAAGAATTCCTCGACAATTCAAGAAATAATAATTAATCTGTAAACATTTTATTTCAGGATGCCGATGATGCCATCCTGGAACGACTGAGGGAACAAGAACTCAACAGGATAGCTCTGATTATCCAGAGGGTCATGCTCGGACAAAAAGACAGGTGCAGTTTCTGAGAAAACAGGTTCAACTCGAAGAACAGTACAACATACCTTCACTATTGCCCAACACTGCACACACTCATAGATATCAGCCCTCTAAATATGCATGCCTTGTTAAAACAAGATCCATTCTGGATTTGTAATAGTAATAGTCTCGCAATAACAAGGAAAACTATAAATAACAAATTCCTGGATCTGCCCCCTATTGAAATGAGTTATTTCCTCCACATGTCTTCTACCAAGTTTCATGGAAATCTCTTCTCTAGTTTTTGCGTTCCTCTGCTGAGAAACAAACAAACAAACAAATGGACAGGGGCAAGAACATCACGATATTGTGAACTAAAAATTCAAAAGGGTACTGCACATTATTTTTACCTCAACCTGTATTAAGAGGTGTGTGCTCACTGTAGCTGAACATAGTTATATTTTACTTCCATACATGTTGCATAATCAATAAAATAAATAGGGTATATAGAACTTTTATAATTAACCTACACTAACTCAGAAAAAGTTGGTTGATGAGTGTGTTCATTTTGTTTCTCTGAGACTTTCACTTTCCTATTTTATAGGAAGTCTTTTCTGAAGAAGCGACGGGCAGCCGTGGTGTTGCAGAAGCGTTGGAGACGTTACAGAGAAGAGAAAGTAAAAAAAGACAGTTCTGATGCTTAATAACGTCTGATAGAAGTCACACCATGTACCTGGTAAATGTGTAAGAGGCTGGAATTCAGGTACCTTTGTTTCCACTCTTATTTTACCAGCTCAAGCGCGGCTATGAACGGCTGGCATCACTGATCCGTAGTCGGAAACTCCGGTTACAGTTCCAAAGACAGTGTGCAGCAGCGCTCACCATACAAACCCAGGCATGTACTGTTCACACAGCTGTGTAACACATAATGGGTCATTTTGGATGTCCAAGGATGCATTATGTATGTGTGTGTTTGTGGGTGGTTATGTGTCTGTGTCTGTGTCTGTGTGTGTTTTTGTACGTGTATGCGGATGTGCGTCTGTGCTTGTGTGTGTGTGTGTACGTTTGTGTAGGATTGTAATTTTAGGAATATGATTTTCTGTTATATACTTTAAAAATTCTGTTTATTTAAATCATATTTATATATTTTCTTCAATTTCATTCATATTTCATATATGGTAAATGTATCCTACAGTGTTTCTGCTATCAGATTTCTACGTATTATTATAGAACGGCAAAACTGTTGTTAATAACCTCCATTTGCGTCACAAAATCATTCATGATAAAACTTTAGGTGCGAGGCTTCCAGAAGAGGAAGAGCTGGAAGCAAAAGAGAGAGGCAGTCATACTGCTGCAGGCTCAAACCAGAAAACTCCTGGCCAGAAGAAAGGTTCAGAAAATGAGGGATGATGTAAGTGCTGAAAGTCGTGGATCTAGAAATACAATGAAGTGATGTCTGTCAATAAATTGGTGTGTGGGCTTGTATTCTAAATTGAAAATTTTTTACCCCCTCTTTCCATATTTATATACGCTTATGTCTAAATCTACATCCTCTCTCCTCGCAAACCCATCACAGGCCTTCTCTTCACGCTTGGAGAAAGAGAACTTGGACCAATTAGCCAAAGCCCTTCAGCAGGGACTGGATGACCTTGACTCTGCAACGAGGTCAGCCGACGAGGAGCTAGAGCAGGAGCTGAAGTCGGAATCAGAGTCGGAGTCGGCAAATGAAACTGAGTCGGTTACTGAACAGGGTTCGGAGGCAAACTCATACGATCTTAAGCCTGCACGTGCTGTGGAAGTGGTGCAACAAAAAGCATTCGAATCAGACGAGTTTGAGGTTAGCTCGCAATTCTGTCATGTGATCTGTTAAATTGATCTTTATGCATCTCTTATGTGTCTAACATTTTTATTATACTGAATGAAACTCTTATTGCTTTGACTGTCAAGAAGTGGCGGACCATACAAGATCCAGTGGAGGAAACCTCTTTTGAAACCCCAGGTTCGGATTCAAAAAGTACCGCTCCGTTATCGGCCCCCGCTACCCCACCAGTGGAAGAAGAGGATGACGACTTCGATGATGAAAGCGACGAGTTTTCATTATTCAGATTCAGCATCCTTCACTTCCAGAGCAACACCTCTCACACGCACATCAACCAGAGGCTCAAGCAGCCCCTTCTGCCCCATGATGATGAGGGCGATGCACTGGTAAGAGGGCCGAGATCTTCTCACTTTCAATTCCAAAATATTCTTCCTCACACTCAGTTTCTCCTCTCGTTCTCCTCCAGGCCTGTCTGACTGTGTGGTGGATTATTCTTCGGTTCATGGGGGACATACCAGAGCCCAAATCTCAGGATGCAACATCTCAAGTGTCCAGCACCCTCATGGACCGTCTGCCTCAAAGGCAGGGCCGGAGGCTGAGCAGCCTGGTGGGACTTGACCAGGTAGAGAAGTCAGAACATTACATACCATGAAAAAGCATAGCACAACAATACGTTACCACACAGGATTACAAAGTGCAGAAAACTGTCTCCTGGGGAGTCTTTTCTGAATACTGGAATACTTTCCAGTCTTTCTGGCAGGGTGCTGTTTTACTATTTTCACTAAATTGAAAATAAGGAACCTATGTAAAGATTCTCAGTCACTGAGGTCATGGTCATCCAAATTTCAGTGATTTCACACTTTATTATCTAAGATGCATAATATAGAAGATCCTTAAAGTCAAACATGAGTCATCAGTCTTTCTTCTAATGTTCAAAAATAACCTTTTCTGGGTAGAAAATACTGAGGAAGAACAAGAAGAAGCTTGGAGCTGCCAGCAGAAGAGCGTCAACCATCCTTGAGGAGGTTAGCACTAATGTCACTGTGATATGTTTGATAATATGGGGTCTTTGATAAATAACAGTATTATTCAGTCTGTGTGTTGCTCTTTTTGTTGATAATTAAACACAACAAATTATTCTTATTCTCTTACCAGCCAGAGAATGTGACGGAAGACGGGGACATTTTGATTGGAGAAGGTCCAACATTGGATCGGCCACTGTCAACACTAGAAAAGCTGCACATCATTGTCGGATATGCTCTGACCAGGCGAGACATACGGTAAATCTGGAGTAAACATCAACACAGGAAAAAACTAAAAAAAATATGTGAATGCACATGTGTAACGTTGGTTTACATTTGTATCTGGAAAAAACATTGGAAAATATTAACAAATAGTTGCCAGAGTAAAATGTATGTGGTTAATCTTTTATTTTGATGATATCTTCATAATCATATTTGGATTATTTTATTCCAGTGCGTGTCTATAATTACAATTAAACATTTCTCTCTAAATACATTGAACATTGCAGTCACTGTTTAGTTCTTCTTACATATTATCTGTGGTTCTTACTGTTTTCTTCCGTGTTTCTCTTCCATGTAGAGATGAGATTTACTGCCAGATCTGTAAGCAGCTGGTGTTAAACAACAACAGGAAGAGCCGTATGCTAGGCTGGACCCTCCTCTCCATCTGTCTCGGGATTTTCCCCCCGACAGACTTGTTCGTGAAGGTCAGTGTGCAGCAAGTCATTCAGTAGCACTACAGTTTGCCATGAAACATTGTCTGTAGAAACCAGACCTGTTTTCCTGTTGGCAGCACGGTGGGAAATTGAGGAAGGCAAAGGGAACCACCCTGCAAGTCATTCAAGTATCAGTGCTTGCTTTTGCTTTTGCAAGATAATCATTACATGGATGGTAAACTGTTACCTCACTCAGTTGGCCATGAAACCCTGCTCTATTTCCTTGATCAACGTGTTTAGATAAGATTAAAGTAACAGGATTATTGTCGTAAAACTAAGATAAGCATCCGATTTTATTAGAAACTTTAATTACTGTATATAAAGATGGAAACATTCCCAAGAGTGATGCCAAAAAAATACTTCTTTTTTGAAAATGGTTTCTGTAATTTTAGGTAGTTTGTATCACATTGATGTATTTGTACTGATTTTTACTTCTGGATAGTGGGAGAACCTTGTCCATCTTTATGTACAGTCTAATTATAGACTTTAATTATATATAGAGGATAAAACAATAACTATTATTGGATAAAATGTTCTTATTTATTTAAAAGATGACCCAAGTTTCCTTCAAGCAAGGTTGTGCTTGTTTGGTGAATATACAATGAGTCTTTTTCTAGTTATATTTGTTTATGTCTCATTGTTTATCTCTCTCTCCCAAGGATTTGTAACACTGTTACCTTGTTCTTTTCTTCTTGGCTGCACAGTTTTTGAAGAAGTTTGTCTCCAGGGGGCCGGATGGATATGGAGCATATTGTACCGAGCGCCTGAATCGTATATTAGCCAACGGTGAAAGGAAAGAGTTGCCCTGTTTGACAGAACTACAGGTAAAAATATTTGATTTAATATTTGTTTTGTTGTCCTGTCTAAAGTTTTTTCTCCACCATAATATCTTGGTCCCCAGTTGTATTATTTGTTATTCAGAGATGTCCCCAAGTTACTGGCTTGTTTTCCATCCAGTCTCATCCTCCTTCCCTCCACTGACAGGCTGCCAGGTCCAAGAAGCCCTTAGATGTGTCTGTGACTCTAACGGACGGCCGCACTATCAGTGTTCATATGGAATCAGCCTCCACCTCTGCTGAAATCTGTCAAGCTGTGGCTCGAGAGATGGGTCTCAAAGACACCTATGGATTCTCCTTGTACATCAGCTTCTATGAGAAGGTCAGTCTCACTCACAGAGTGTAACTAAATCCATAACTCTTTAAAATCTGTTTGATTAGTGCTAATATGTAATAGAGAACCGCATTAGTTCAAACCCTGTTGGTGTCTCATCTCCAGATGTGGTCTTTGGGCAGCTGTGGGAAGCATGTGTTGGATGCGGTATCTCAGTGTGAGCAAGAGATGAGGAGGCAAGGCAAAGAGGAGAAGGACACCCCCTGGAGTCTCTCCATCCGCAAGGAACTGTTCACACCGTGGCACGACTGCTCGATGGACGATATTAGCACAGATCTGATTTACAGGCAGGTCATCAAGGAAATCAAGTCGGGAGCGTACGTCAGTGAGAAGGTGAGGCTCTGCAGTGAAACAACTCAGTTTACCAATAAGGATGCCAGTAATACTCATTATTACTTCACTTCTATAATATTACAAAACCAAAAAAAATGATAATACCATTTGAAGGGCATCAAAATATAGATAATAACAAATCATTATCAGTATCTTTGTCTCTCAAGATTCTCAGTCATCCAGGCTATCTTCAGAAGTTGTACAAGTGTACGAGGTATTTAATCTTTATGGGTCTGTACCTGTGTTGAGTCGTTAAGGGGGTTTAATGACCTGCCTGTTTAACATAACGGGTAAAGGCCCATAGAGATGAAGTACCTGAAACCTCCCATTAGTCAGTTAGAAGTGAAGAAGCCTCTTGGATGAGAGGTGAAACATCTTCAAGAAACACCTGCAAGTCCAGTGGCCTATATACACTTGTACAACTTCTTTATATCAGTATTGTTATATTGACAATGGGTCACACTCTTACTAATGTGTTGTCCATGTGCTCATATGTCATATAGTCCGTCTCTATTCTATTTTCTGGCTGTGCTTGAGTTTATATGTGTTTTTTACACATCTCTACATGCTAGCTGTATTTTTATATCTGCTTGTTTGTTTATTGTTTTCTTTATAACATCAGCCTGCCAGGTACTGCAGATAAAAATCTGCCCGAAAACTCTGGTGTATTTGTATGAAACAGTGTGCTCATATTAATTACTGTACACTGTCCCTTTTTAAGATTAAAAAAATCAATAATGTTGCAGAATAACATACTGAGTGACAAGTTTACGGCTTGTTTCTTCTGCCTCCAGGTGGCTTTAAAACACTTAATACAGCTTAAAAAATTAATAAAAGCAAAAATATAAAAAAGCAAAAAGAATTTTATTTTTCATGGTCCAGAGTATTTTTCTTCATTCATTAAATCTCCACATGGATTGTATTAGATAGCAAAAATAAATACCTGCATTACTCAGGTACATCTTTTGGAGACTATAGTTCCTATTGTATGTATTTAAATTTATATAAAAATCGAATCAATAGCAACAAAAATAAGACACCAGATTGTGTGAAATGTGTCCAATAAACATTTCTTTTTTTCTCTCAGGAGGATGAATATGTCCAGCTGGCAGCTAAGCACTACTACATCCAGTTTGGCTCTGACCACAGCAGAGAGAACGCCCACAGGGTGGTAGAGGGGATCATCACCACACCACTGATTGAGAACAAGTCCATGGGAAAATGGATCCAACTCATCAGCGCAGCACATTTAGAGGTACAGTGCCATGCAGTTAAACAAAGGGTCGAAAGGAGTTTGCCTGAAATATTTTCAAATGTCTTCATCATTTTATTGTATTTTACTGAGCACAACAAAGCTGAGGCACCTCATAATAAATCATATATGCTGGTCTCAATACAGGGTCCTTATGTCAACGGGAAACAGAGCAAAGAAAGTGTTAAAGGGGCGTTGGTCGACAGTGCCCGGGAGAAATGGCCGCTGCACTTCTCCAAGTTTTATGAAGTTACAATGTTGTCAGGTTAGTCAACGTACAATGCTCAACATCATTTCCTCAATATCCAGGGAGGTCTTGATCTCCTTCCATTCTTCTTTGCCCGCCTGTGACCTAAAATGCTTTGAAATTATTATCCAGAAGTGGGTTCTGTTTTTGTTTAGGAAATGGCAGATGATATACAACCTTGTTCTTGAAACCTTTGTATTCATATATATGTGCACAGGACCTCCTCTGGCCAAAAGCAAGTTTGTCGTGGCCGTAAACTGGAAAGGCATCTTCTTCATTGATGAAAGAGAAAAGAGACTCGTTGAGCTTTCTTACCTGGACGTGAAGGACGTCAACACAATGAAGTATGGGTAAACTTTACTTCCCATGATTATACTCCCGTCAAAAGCAGTGTGAATTACACTTACACTTAAACTCTAATATTCAAAATCTGCCCTGCCAGTGCCCCATCAGTGAATTTGTCCACAATACAAGGAGACTTTGTCCTGAGGTGCGCGGAGGCTTTGGACATGGGTGCACTTATAGAGAGGAACCTGGAGGGGCTGAGGCAGCGCTCGGTGTACGCTCTGGCTCAGCAGGACATCAACGGACCAGGTAGGAGTTAACAGTTTGTACAGAATGGAACAGTAAGCGCACACTCACCTGCACATAAGACTATCCATTAACGTATGAGCCTGCAGGAAAATAAAGCTCACCATGTACCTGACCTCTCACGACCATGTGTCTCCTCTCCCACAGATGACCCCATGGTGCTCGACTGTAAACGTGGCGACCTTCTGCTTGTAGAAAAAGATGAAAATTATTCTCTTAAAGAAACCTGGATCAGAGCAACTAACCAGCGGACCGGCGACAGCGTTAGAGCCCATAGGGACTCAGTGCAGTTTCTCCCAACTCTCACAAGGCCTTCTGAAGAGACGCTGGTAGAGTTCCCTTTAGATCTCCTACGTTTTAGTCCAGTTTTATATGGTCACATTTTATATAAATGAAGTAAGACAGAAAGAAAGAGTTGGTAGGTGAATGTTATTGTAAAAAGTATACATTAGATCACAACACACTAATAAAGAAAATGTGAAGATGTATGTAAACAGAAGTGTTTATACATGTCTCTATATATCTTTATATATATAAATATTTACAGAAAATAACAATGTGTAAATATTTGAAAATGATTCGTTCTAAAAAATATATTTTGACATGATAAAGTGGCAATAAGAAAATCTATTAAGATTTAAATAAAATGTGCCTAAAATTGATTGTTTATGAGACCGATTGAATAATGATAATAATAATAATTCAAATTTCACAGCAACTTTCTGGACACCCAAATACACCTTATAATCATCACATCCAAATAAATCACAAATAAACCCATGTTTGGGACACGCACATGCCACAAAAATAGTTTAGTATAACCAAGGTGAAAATCAGACAGCTCAAAGTACCTCAGCTGATTTGTGTATCCACTCCAGTCTGCGGCAGTGGATCCATGTGTATGATAATCGATATGAGCGTCCCCTGTGGTGTAACCTCTGATCCCCTCAGGAACTGCTCAGTCCAGGCCAGAAGAAACGTTCAGCTGCACAAAGCGCCCCGCAGAGAGATGAAACCGTGGCTCCTATCTCATTGAAAGAGTTTGCACTTGAGAACTTCAGGTAGGTTTAGTTTTTTTTTTTATGTGTGTGAATTTGGGACTTTTGACATGTTGACCATCCAGATATCCACTTGGATGAATCAGCCTTTTTTTTTATATATATTACCAATAGTCAACTAATTTCTCTGCTCTGTTCTCACTGTGGTCCCTGTCTGACACAGGACTGTGGGGAAAGACGTGAGTCGTCAGGGTCAACACAGAGCTTTAAGAAGAGAGAAACTGTGGGCCTGTTCCAGAGAACCTCTCAAGCAGCCGCTGATGAGAAGTCTGGTCCGCAACTCTGAACTCAGCTACCTGGCCTGCAATGCCTCCATTGATATCCTCTAATAAATGTGCTTTCCTGTTTTAGATGGTGCAGTTTGAGTAAGCAGAAACACTTTTTGTTTCCAGGAACTAGACAACATGCTGATCATCAACATCTGAGCCTTGCCGTTTGTTTATTATTTTACCAATTCATCTGTAATCTTTACTTCTAAACAGTGACTGCCTGTATACAAAATGTAAAAGGGGAGTTTGTGTGAGTCCTTGACCTAAGCTTCCACCTATCCTGAAGTACATGGGTGACTACCCCGTTAAACATGCCCGCAGCACAGTGGAGCTGACGGACCAGATCTTTGGTCCGGCGACGCAGAATGAGGCCCTGCAGGATGAGATCTACTGCCAGATAATGAGACAGATGACCGGCAACATCAACAGGTGCGTCCTCAGCGTTCATGTTTCTAATCAAAAGAATTTAAAGAAAATCAAAAGACAAGATGTGAAAAGCCTCAATGTGTTTTTCCCCTCTCTCCTGCTCTCAGGCTGAGTCTGGAGCGTGGCTGGCAGCTGTTGTGGCTGTGTTCAGGCTTGTTCCCGCCCAGTCAGAGTTTGTTGAAACACACTCAGAACTTCCTGGAGTCGCGGCCCAGAGACCCGCTGTCCGATGTCTGTCTGAAGAGGGTGCAGGCGATGTGCAGGTCAAAAATCATTGATTTACACAGCATTGTACTGTGAAAGGTGTTGGTTACTGGTCTGCAACGGAAACTAACTAACTAATATACTTATTTTTTGAAGATTGAAAATTGAGTTGTCAGATATAGATAATAATGTCACAACTGAGCTAAATTCCAATAATATTTATATTTTAGTCCTTATATCATTTAAAGGATAAATTTAAGTGTTGTACTTAAAGTTGGTTTCCAATTTGGTGGACTTACAAGTGACATATCAAGAAAGAGACGTATTAAATATGCTGAGGTCCTGACGTCTGGGCCCTAGTACACACCAGAAATGCTGGCTCCTATATGGTCTCCTTAGGCCTCAAAGGTCTTTCGTAAAGTTAAAAAAATATTCAATAATATGCCTCCCAACTGAAGTTATAGCACTCAAATATTTTACATAAGAAACAATGTTGGTATCAATTTCTCTCTTGAAATTTTATTTTCAATTTGTGCATTTTTATATTCATAGAGTTTATTGTAATTTTGTGAGGCCTGATTACATTTTTCATTTGATGATGATGCTTTATAATCTAAATGACTGGTGTACCTACCAAATCAATGCATTTCTGCAGCATCACTTGCAAATCAAACCTGCTATTTTTTAGGAATGTGATTGGCTGTACTGTTGCCACTCCCTATTTAAGATGACTTATAATTGTCACAAAATGTTTGCCTGATGAAGGTCTAGTTTTGATCAAGTTGTTCAGTTTAAAATCTTTTATTTCATGTTTGTGTAACAGTTATACACAGTATATTAATTTATCCGAGTGCACTGTTCCCTCAGAAAGGAGCCCAGGAAGCTCCCTCCCCATCAGGTCGAGGTGGACGCCATCCTACAGAACAGCAACATGATCTTCCATAAAATCCATTTTCCAAACGAAACGGATGAAGTAAGACACAGACCTGTCCTCTTAACCCTGGGAAGAGATCAATCCATCCATGAGTGTATCAACTCGGTTTTAGCTCTGGGAAAATTGATTATGACATTGATGATAATTGAATTACATCTTTCATTTCAGCAGTGGAAGGAAATTGGAACAAAACACTGTTTATAACTAGTTCTGCTCCGCTCCTTTTTTTAAACTTATTATTTTTTCCGGGATCTTTTTAAGGATTATTTTGGGGGCTCATTGTTTAGAAATTTAAGAAATAGTTTAACCGCTCTCATACACAGTACTTATGTCATGATGAATGTATAATATGTACCAGTCGCCAGCAGCAGGTTAGCTCCAGCTACATAATAACCACACATGGTACAGGAATGGGAGTGGTACCAATCTTCTTATATAACCTGACAGCAAATAAGTAAATTTCCCAAAATGTCAAACTATTGCGTTAATTTGAATATCATTAGGCATCATATTTTGATTTGCTACTGTCCTTGCTGTCATCCAGATAATCGAGGTGAAATCTACAACCTCCATCAAAGACCTGTGCTGCAGTGCTGCCTCTCACCTCAACCTGAGCTCAGCTGAAGGGTTTGGCCTCTACCTGAAAACACCGGACAAGGTGCTGTTGGGCGATGTTCATGTTCTTAAGATTGCTTCTTTCAAGCCAATGTTTTAATTTAGATGTGACAGAAGAGATGAAGATTGGATATACATATTCCAATGAAGGATAAGGGGACATATTGTTGTCTGGTCCAAACTGATGAACTTACTAATTCTTAAGTTAAATCAAACAGATAAGATGATTAGTTCATAAATGTCCTCATTTAATTTTTCTCACACATGCTGATAATGATATCTAGGCATAGCATATCAGTGCTGTTCTCTTTTTTCTGTTTGTAGGTCGTGAGCTTGGAAGAGCAGAAATATTTCTTTGATAGTTTGAGGCAGACGTCAGACCTCCCTAAGAAAACAAAGAGAGTGAGAGAAGGTAATGCATCATGCAAACATCGCCGGTTTTCACAAGACAGCTCATCTTCATATTTCAAGTTTTTTTTTTTTTTCTAAGGTATCCAGGGTAACGTTCCCTACCTGGTGTTATTTAAGAGGAAGCTCTGGTTCAATGTGAATCCGGGGAAAGACCAGATCGCAGACCTCATCTTCCATTTTCCACAGGTACTGTGACCAACTTACAATTACGCGTAATCGTGAGGGATGTTTTTTCTCTTCTTGTCAACAAGCCAAATCATTATGGTGCACCTCCTCTGTTCTGGTTCCATGCAGGAAATGCCTAAGTACCTGCGGGGATACCACAGTTGCACAAAAGAGGACATGGTCACCCTGGGTGGGCTGCTGTTCAGATGCAAAGTGGATTCAGACAGGACCCAGTTTGTCATGATCCCCAGGATGCTGAAGGACCTGGTTCCTGAAGACCAGATGCACATGATGTCTTCTGACGACTGGAAGAAGGCAAAAGAAAAATATACAGAAATGTTGATTTTCTCAACATAAATATATCAAAGCATGTTTGGCGGTGGGATTGGCGGAGCTTTTACACAGTTTCCATCCTTCACTCACAGTTTTTCATTTTTCCTCCTCTACATGCAGAACATCATCTCCGCCTACAACAAGCAGAGCGGGATCACTGTGCAGGAGGCCAAAATCGCTTTCCTTACACACATCTGCAGTTGGCCAACTTTCGGCTGTGCCTTCTTTGAAGTGAAAGTGAGTGATCAGGCTGAAGTGAAGGCAAAGTTTGCAGACCACTATTGAGGAATTGTTGAGTCACTATATGTATGATTTCATTTGCAGCAAACGTGTGAATCTAGCTACCCACAAATTGTTTGGATTGCCATCAGCAAACAAGGCGTAAGCATAATAGACCCAAAGACCAAGGTATGTCCAGTAGTTCGCCTGATAAATAATTATTATTATTAATGAGTGTCCTTGAACATTTAATGATGCTTTATGCTATATTGTTGTTTAGTCCTTCTCTTTTCATCTCCTCATTTCCTGTTGTGGTTTGTGTTTACTGGTTACACTACATCTCATCTTAATGCTGCTTAAACATAATGTCAATGTTTCAGGAGCTGCTGGTCATGCACCCGTTCAGCCGCATCACTGAGTACCGCAGCAAAGGCAGCTTCTTCCAGATGGCCATCGGCACCATGGTGAGGGAAAACAACTTCGACTGTGAAACATTACAGGTAAGAGTCAGGCTTATCAATTTCACTTTAGACATTGGGAAAGTATTTTTTACCGTTACATGTTATTCTCTGGATCAGTTGATCTATAGGTCGTAACAATCCCATTTTGAGATTGGTTATATCGAAATGAAGGACATCACTTCCTTTCTTTTACAGGCTACCACAATGGAGGACCTTCTCAGATCATACGTCAGCATGTATGAGAGGCAGAGACAAACCTTCCGACCGAGGAACCACATCTTTTCTTGAGGCTTCATGACGTCAGACCGAAACGTTGTGGTTTATATGCACTCTTAATTGATTTCTCTACATTCATAAACTTGTTGGCCTATGCTTTTAATAGCAAAGCGGAAATCAATTCTGCTAAATAATTGACTGTCCTTCTATCCATGCATCCATTATCTACTCTGTTTATCCTTCGAGGGTCGAGGGGGGCTGGGGGAGCTGGGGGGGGGGGGGGGGGGGGGTATATTCTGGGCAGGTCGCCAACATACAGAGACATTTAACCATTCGTCTTTATTTGTCTTGATTACTTACTTACTTACTTTCTTTTGTTGTGTCATTGTGAGAACAGTTAAATGAGCCATCGAGACGTTTTGTGAGATTAAACTTTAACATTTACAGGCTTTAGTCTTCATCAGCCGTATAAATAAATAACTGTTGTAGTCATAGAAAATCAAATGAATTTCTAACAAAAAATATAATATATGATAAATTCAGACATCGTTTGTTCGAAAACTCTGTGTTCAGTTTGAATCAATTTAACACAATAAGACTCAAATAACTTTGTGATGTTATCATTGTAAGCGACTGAGGATGTTTTTAGACTAGCATAGAATATATAAGTAATGCCTATTAAGGCCCTAGATTAAACAACATATGTTCATACAAATTTCAGAAAACAACACAACTGTGCTATTTGTGGTTTGGTTTTATATATACAGTGTATTATCAATTAAAGACAATAATTAAATATAAGTTTTGATGATTGTATCGATGTGTTGTTGGACAGTGGGTTGCTTTGCCATTGGATTTTAGTGAGCAGTGTGAGTTGAGTCAAACTGAATGCCAATGTTTGTAATATTATCACATCTTGTTTGCGGGGTGAAGTTGTTTCCTTTCCAGTAAAAATATTCCGATTGAAGGCAGCAGCCAAAAGCAAACAAAGAAAAAACAAGTTAAGTGGAGCATAAGTCATTCTCACAACAGCCACCTGACATGTTATGCAGGAACCACAGAGGTTGTATTAATAACATGAGTGATGGCTGCATTCCATTTAGCTCTGCATGGCGCTGCTGGATTTCAGGGCAGTATGTGCTGACATGGCTCACTCATGGACAGCTGAGTGGAATGAGGTTGTAATAAATGTGATTAGTTACAGATTAAACTGTCTGCTCTGAAGACAGGGAGTATGAATAGTAAAAAACACACTTTATTATAATACTACACTTCAACCTGTATGTGCAAATACTTCATTCCTTTATACAAATTATAACTGATGGGGAGGGGCTGGCTATTCTTAAACTTCATATAGCATATATTGCATTTGCATATGGCACATGTATATAATATTATTCCAAAGGCCCGTCAAAGATTACATTTGCAAAATATAACTGAATCAACTATCATGGATAAACACTGTCTGTTTTTGTATTGAAACTGAAGTTTTCAATCTTAGAGTGATTTTATTATTTATTCTTCCAATAAACCAGTGATCACATTGTGGTGAAACATTATATCTTGTGCAATTTTTGACTGGACTGGACCTCTTCACTCTGACTTTCTTATCAAACCGTTATTGGTACAATTCAAAGGGCCCACACTGTTGTAGGCCACAGTTGTGTATCTTACCCACGAGTGAGGGTAGTTTTCAAGATGTCAGCCAACAGTCCCAGTTTTCCCAGAGACACTTGATACTCTGGGAATGTCCTGACTGCTGCATGAATATCAGTCACCAGTCACATGTTTGTTCATACCCTACAGGCAGCAGTAGTAGTGTGATGCTTATACAACCATCCTCATTGCCTGTCAAGATTATTTCACTGTTACCATGGAAACCGTGTGACCAAAAAAATAAGGTTACCATGGGCAGGTGCACGTGAGGTGCAGTGTGACCGTCCGTGCCTCAGTCTATTTCCTGATGCAAGCTGGCTGCAAGTGGAACGGGGCTTTGACAGACAAAAGACACTTTTACACAACTGCTGTTATTAATTTGTTTTATCAGAGGAAATGAATCTATCGTAGAAATAACTTTTCAAATATAATAGGGAAATCATTGGGAAAGTTTTATTAGATTTAAAGTAAATCGGAAAGGCTCTAAGAATAGAGGCCAAACATTCAGCTCTCAATATATATAGGTGTGTGCGTGTTTGTGTGTGTGTCTGTGAGTGTGTGTGTGAGTGTGAGTGTGAGTGTGAGTGTGAGTGTGCGTGTGCGTGTGCGTGTTGCCCTACAAGACGGCATTTTGATGCACTGCACCAAATTTGGAACAAAAGACCCTATAGCCCAGACCACATCCCTATCCTCCCACCTGCACTCCCCTTCCTGCAACTTGTATTTCAAGACTGAAAAACAGCATATCAGGACCGTACCTAACACACACACACAGACACACACACAAACATGCACACACATATCTCTCTCTCTCTCTCTCTCTCCCTCTCTCTCTCTCAATCTCACTCCCTCTGTCTGTCTGTCTCTCACACACACTCTCTCTCTTTCTCTCTTTCTCTCACTCTGATTCTCTCTGTCTCTCTCTCTTTCTGTCACACACCCTCTCTCTCGCACTCTCACTTTCTTTGTATCTATCCCTCTCACACACACACACACTCTCTCTTTCTCTTTGTGTACACTCAGTGTAAATGATGCTTGTCTGTATATATGTCAGTACATTTTATACACATATATATATGTATTTATATCGACGTAAATAAAATGTGTGTGTAAAGTCAATTTTCTATATATATATAAATATATGTGTGTGGGTCTAAATTTGTATTCCCTATAAATTAATGTATACAATTGACATCCCTGTGTGTATAAGCTAATTGTATATATTTACACATATCTTGTTGTTTACTTAAAGGGTTTTGACAATGTACATATTTTTTATGTTTTATATTATATAATACATTCGTGTATATTATAATCTGTGATAATATATTTTTATTGTACACATTTGTAATTACATGCAAACAACATATTTTATATAAATGTATACAATTGTGTGTATGTCTGAATATGTGTAGTGAAGTCTGCACCCGCGCGTGCGTGACTGTGTGTGTGCGTGTGTGTGTTTGTGTGCGTGTGTGTGTGTGTGTCTTCCTGCTCGTCAAGCAGTCAGCAACTTTCGGCCATTTTTGGTTGTTTTCCTCAGCACAGCAGGCTGATCTGAGGAGGAGGAGGGTTGCGCTCCACACTGAACCTCGGGCTGCTGTGGTGCAAGATAAAATGATCCAGGATCAGCGTGTGTCTGTGTCATGCCATCCCCCCTCGCGCTGCTAGGTGCGCGCGAGCCTCGCTATAGCCTCGCCTACTGGAATCGAACCTCCGCTCGCGCACTGGATGCTGAGAGACGCGCGGTGCGTTGCGTTGCGGTGCGTGAGGTGCGGTGCGGTGCGGTCATCATGCAAAGGTTACACCGGATCCGTCTCAGCGAGCCCGTGAAGAAGAAGCCGCTCCTCCGCAGGACCCGCTCGGGTCGCAGCGAACGAGACGTTTAGCGACGGAAGAAGCGACCAGCTCTCGTTTCCGGGCCTGTTCGGCGACAGCAGGTGTCGATGGACGCAAGTTTGGAATTTCCGTGAAAAGGCAGAGTGAACGCTGGCCCCTCTCGGCGGTAAAGTGGCTTCATGAGTGTCCAAAGTAACAGTGGAAGTGGTGGTGGAAGTTTGGAGGCGACGCCATCTTGGTCGCAGCTCTCCTCGTCCCCAACGATTTCTCAACAACATCTAACGGCGACCGCAAAGAGCAAGGAAGGTACATACTAGACCGCCGAGGGCACCGCCGACCCTGCTCCCCTGAAAGTGTGTTCCCTGCGGGAGAAGTGGGGGGTCGGGGCCGTGTCGAGCTAACGTGTGGTGGAGTAGAAATGGATGTCAAGTTCATTGATGCCGTAAATTGGGAGCCAAACGTCAGCTGTCAGTGGAGTTGATGGCCAGTCTGAGTAGCAGCGGGCTATCGGGTCTGCACAAAGGCAGCGCTAGCTCCTCGTTCAGCGGATGTCAGCCCACAGGACTCCTGCTTAGTTTGTAGCGAATACTGTGTTTTTAATGGCAGTTGGTAACATACAGCTCTTAAACAGCAGCCTCGAGTTAGAGAGAGGGAAACAACGTAGCAGCGGATCCATGAATGCACAGCGATCCATGTCCCCGCAGCGGGGAACTTGTGAACAGGCCCCGTTTCTTACTTTGTGCTCAGTTTGGAAGAGTCTGCTTTCACCGTGTTCTCGACGGTGCTACTTACTGTGGACGTGAGGGTGGTTATAACTATGTAATCCAAGTCTATCGGTTATAGGTCATAACACGTTTATTCACACATGTATGTCGACAGCTGTGGTGTTAACAAGTCGTCCAAAGCAGTTCAAATCACTGCTCCGGGATGTTGTCTGGTGCGTGGACTTCAATGCCAACTTCGGAGTCCCAAGGGTTAATGCACATAGGCACAGGGAGCCGCTGGAATATGAAGCTCTAGCTTTATAGACGTAAAGAAGCCAAATCACTCTGCCTTGTCCTTAGGTAACCTCACACGGGCCTTGACGTGAGCTCTCAGTTTCTGTGCACCAGGGTTTCATAATGTCCATACCGCCTTGTAGGGCTCGCCCCTGTGCCAGACGCTGTGTAATGATGACAGCCAGTAAATGTCCAATAAGGAAACAAACACCCAGCAGGGAGCACGGGGTCTGTGTGTGTCTGTGTGTGTCCATGTGTGTGTCTGTGTGTGTGTCTTTCCTTGGAAACTGGTCGTCATGGAACAGGGCCCAGTCAGGCAGCCTATATGTCAGCCTATGTGCTTGTATTAGAGTCGTTTTATATTGTGGTCCTGATTTACAGCTGTAAAGGTTTAACACGCAGACACCTGCATCTCTGAGTGTATACTGAGGAAATTAAAATGTAAAACCGGGCTTTGAAAACTAAAGGCAGTTTCCTGTTTCAGCAGTGTGATGGACACTGTTGCTCGTTTGCAGCGTTTTTTTTTTGACACAATGCTGCAGCTGAAAGGCCCAAAATGTCCATTTCGATTGCAGCATGTCATGGATAAATCTTCGGGGGTCTCAGATGATGCGTAGCTCCAGAGGTTTTGAGATCCATCGATTGTGAGAGCGTTGTGCACAGAAGCCGTTGTTGCAGCCTCTCAGAAAAATAGAATCGCTGGTTGAGGATTGTGTGTGTTGGACTCGCTGGCCTCGACTCTTCTCCATCCCGGCTCCCCAGTGGCCGAATGACCTTACTGCTCAACTTAGAAATGCAGTGTCATCTTAAGTATCTACCATCATAGGATGCAAGTGCACCTTTTCAAGAGCTACCTTATGCACCTACAAATCCATATTCTATTTTTATCCCACTCTAATCCTCCCCCAGATACTGTCCTCCTCTCCTAGTAGTGCTCAGTCTTTCACATGAGTATTTGTTTTTTAGATTCCTCACACTGCTATACGCACTACTCTTTGTTAGTAATGGTGATAATGTAAGCTTTGTAACCTTACTCTGTTGCCCCCCCCCCCCCCCCCCCCCCACCTCATACCAGTCCCCATGGAGGAGCTGCACAGCCTAGACCCCAGGAGACAGGAGCTGCTGGAGGCCAGGTTTACAGGAGCTGTCAGTGGCAACACAGGAGGCAGCACTGGGAGCACCAGTGGAGGTGTTAAGGTAACAGATGCTCAGAAATGCTCCTTCCTCGTTTTTTCAGATGCGTCACACACACACACACACACACACACAAACACACACAGACACACAGAGTTCAACCGTGGAGTAAAGACTAACCCTAACCCTAACCCTAACCCTTTATATGAACAACTATATACCGACTAATGACCTCATTCTGGATGAGACACTAATTCAATAATGGTGTTTACATGAGTTACTAATAGAATATTCCTTTCATATTCCTGTTTACATGTTACTGAGCATAGGCTGATCGTGATTCATGTCATTGTGTCCACAGCGGCATTACGTCGGACGTTATTCCTCCTGTTTTAAAACCCAAAACTGAAATAGTTCATTGTACGATGGTACCGTATCTCGCTACAACTCCCTTTTAATGTTTATCTTGACTACAACCAGGGTGTGCGTCGTCAAGCAGTTTGTAACTACTGTATGTCAGTGTCGCAAAATGCTGAGGAAACTCTGGAATCTTTTAATGCAATTTCATATCAATGTAATGAAACTTAGGTCAATTCCAAGTATGACCTTATTCGAGTTAAGATAATAGGAAAAGTCTAATTCAGACTATGGAGTTAATCAGGTTAATATCAGAATATTGGTGTCCATGTAAAAGTAGTCAATGATCATGCTAACAACAAGCAGAGCTTACTTGAAGAAGTAAAAATGTTGTGCAAAAGGTGAATTAGTCTCCAAGCTTGTGATCATGAGTGACTAACTCTTTGATGATAGCTCAGAGAAGATCAGAAAGTCCGGGGAGCTTTTGGTCCCAGGAAGTGACAAACTAACCAAAGTTCCTGTGTTGGAAAAAGCAGGTTAAAGTTCCTGTTTCCCTTAAAAGGACACTATTTTCCTGGCATTATTTGTTAGATGGAAAACTTCCAAGTGACACGCCTAATAACTGAAGATTTCAATTCCTCTCAGACGTGGCACACTAGAGGCCTGCCTCTAGGCTTTGTGTGAATGTTGTTTACGTTTCATGAGGTCACAGAGCTTAAATTATATCACATACCTGCGCCGGCTAAACTATACTATATATGCTCACTTATTTAATCGTCTTTGTGTGTAGGGCCTGACCAACGAGTCCTCTAACCACAGCTATGGGAGCATGGGCTCGTCTAGCGACAAGGAGTCGGAGGTAACACACACAGACGCAGTGACCCTTTTATGTGCAATTAAATGTTACACATTTCATTACACAGTTAAAGGCAGATTTACTACAGTTTTTTCGGTGCGCTGCCCACTCGCCTTTCTGTCTTTCCAACTGCCTCCACCTCTTCCTCTCTTCTCTCCTCTTTCTAGAACTCTGATTTGAAAAGAGGGAGCTCCCCCGCCTACTCAGTATGTACTTCTCCTTCCTGCTGCTCTCTCCTGCTGTACACCACCACTGAATCCTGCTCAGTTTGGTAAAACATCTGGGGTTTATATCTCATTGTTTCCTCCTCTACTTCCTTGATTTACAGACCCCAGAGAAGAAGCACTCTGAAACGTCCAGAGGGAGGAAAAGGAAAGCTGACACCTACTCAGAGAGTAGTCAAGGTATGACTGACACCACTACAAGATGAGTGTAATGTATTATTTATTACTGCTACTTGCTTTAAAATGTGTTCATATTTCTTTGCAGGGAAGACCTCATCACGTGGGCCCAAGATCAGCGACTACTTTGATGTGAGTATGACAGCAACTAGTGTTATGCAAATATGTCACTATTTTTATCAGCTTGCACGGGATTCTTTAGTCAATGCAATCCTTTTTTTGCAAAGTTCCAGGGAGGAAATGGTTCCAGTCCAGTTAGAGGCCTCCCATCAGCTCGTCGCTCTCCACAGAACTCGCACTCTGCTCCAGGCTCAATCGTGAGTTCTTGAAAGTCTCACAATTACCTTATCCTCATGATGAATTACTTGCATTTGACGTGGATGTGAGTCTCTGTGGTATGTGTAACTACAAGGTTTAACTTCTGTAGATCCGTCAGAATAGCTCCTCTCCTACAAGTCTGTGTTTTGGGGAACACAATCTTAAAGCGTCTTCCAGCAAGTTGGTCCAGGTAATGTTAAGCACACAGAAAACACACTTATATTCACAATATCCACATTTTACAGTATTCCCGTAATGCACCATCTGACTTGTACTTGTCTGTGTGGTCATCTTAGACTGACTTAACAGGGATTAAACTTGCTGCTCTGGAGAGCAACAAGAGTCTGGACCTGGAAAAGAAAGAGGGGCGAATAGATGACCTGCTCAGGGTGAGTTCATTGTCTATATCCCATGTCTTGATGAGACATATGATGCTTCGATTTGGAGGATGTCACCTCATTATACGGTCGTACTATATTTCTTACTCTCCCCATTGTCTGTCTATAACAGGCAAACTGTGACCTGCGGAGACAGATTGATGAACAGCAAAAACTCCTGGAGAAATACAAGGAGAGGCTCAACAAGTGCATCACCATGAGCAAGAAATTGCTTATAGAAAAGGTCAGTTTTCACATACTCACGTTTGGACATCGGCTGTATGTTCGTCATTACACCACAGCATCTGGAATGTAAAGCTAACAAGAGGGAAACAAATAAACAGTTTTTTACATGTAATGTATTCACAACATGTAGAAGATTGAAAGATTTACTTCCAATGGTATTAATAATGTGCAAACTTATGATGCATTCACTCCAAACGCAGAGCAAACTGTTTATGCAAGAATTTAAATACAAAGTCAATGCAAAGATAACAAATTAGAGCTGTGAAAAATAACGCGTTAACGCGTTATGATTAAATTACAGGATTAATTCGTGTTTTTTTTTTTAACCCATGCGCACAAGGACCTTCCAATATACCCACAATTCCGTCCACTCTGCACTAGTCGCCGCTCAAATGCAGTCAGACGGCAGCGGCCATTCAAACAAACAAACAACATGGATAATTCTGATGAACCTGATAACCTTCTGGACGGAAAGATCGAACATTCAATAAAACCAAGGTGATATGTACACTCTGTGGGAAGACGTTATCGTTTCACAGTAGTAATACCCGCCTAAAGTACCAGCGCAACTCGAAGCATGTGTCGGTCGGCGAGGGGCGTTCAAGTGCAATGTGCCAATCCAGCTTCACTCGCAGGACACATTGGGCAAAAGAAGCGGTAAGCTTTACTGTCAGAGAATGTGGACAAGTTAGTTTGCCTCACCAACTGGCTAGAGAACGACTAGCTAAGAGGACCTTGAGAGGCATTAGATTCTGTCATGGTGTGGTAAATGGTTGTTTGACAAAAAAAATAAAAAAAATTCAACCATCCTATAAAAAGAATGGCTAAGAAGTTTTATTCAACCATCCAATGGCTAAGAAGCCCCAATTATGTTTAGGATGGAGATTATATTAATGTTCCATATGGAATAGCAAAGATAACTGCTAAAGAACTGCTGAGTTGCAGCACCATTGTTTTGTTTATTTATGATTATTAAAAGAAAACATGTTAAATATATATATCCGTTTTTTGTCATAAATTGTTTGTTTTCACAAAAATATACAGAGAAATCGGTAATGTGAATAGTCATGATTAATCCATAGAAACCTGTGATTAATTTGATTACAAATTGTTATCATTTCACAGCCCTATAAAAAACGCAATACTGAGGATGCCGTTCACTACGCCTGGCAGGAATGACGCGTTTCAAAATCGAAGATGCAAAATTCACATAATTTGCCTTCACTGCTCGAGTGGAAATATTTTAACTACAGCAAAAAATTTGCATGATGCAATGTAGTGAAAGCCAATCAGCATTGAGAAGGAAACTTGGCCGAGACAGGTCTTGGCACCAATACTAGCTTACAGATCATCCAACCGGCCACTGGTCAGCCTCAGACAGTCATCAGGACGCAGCTCCTGGAGAAGACTGTGAAATTTCCCTGATTCCCTGCGTCTCCGGATGGTCTTGTCGACCCACACTACTTCTCTGGCTTCTCCAGCAGTTCCACAACAAGTGCTACGTAGCAGCTCTAGTCACTTAAGAGAGTAGTCCTCCATTTCGGAGGAGAATGAGCAAGTATTCACAGGTTGCTTTAACACCTAAGATAAACACAAAATATATCCTGCGGCCAAACTTGCATGAATAACGTGACGCAAAAATTAGCTTGGCATTTGCTGTGAATGCAGCATTACACTCACACTAGAAATGGTGCCAACACAGTCACACCTTTCCCATAATTAGTCCAATATTCTCTGGTGTTTTATCTTTGCTTTGGTTCACATCTAATGACGGTAAAACTCTAGTAACATGTCGCTTAATGGGGCTTTAAAATGCCTGGATATTTAGCCTTGTAATACAAAATTAATTTTAGTCTTCATGGGTGATCTGTCTTCAGCCGTTGTGGCTTTGATTGTGCCTCGTGTGTGCGCTGATTCGGCAAAAGTATCTGCCACAATGGTTAATCTAATATACATATAATGCAGAGATGAGAAGCCCTCTCTTTAGTTGCTGCTTTAGAGACACCTTCAGCTTCACTGGCTCATCATTTCTCATCATGTGCGTGTGTGTCTGCCTGGTTCCCGTGCACAGAGCACCCAGGAGAAGCAGTCGTGTCGTGAGAAGAGCATGCAGGATCGCCTCCGCCTCGGCCACTTCACCACCGTCAGACATGGAGCATCCTACACGGAGCAGTGGACTGATGGATATGCATTCCAGAACCTGATCAAGTGAGCCAGTGCATTGTAACTTTAGTTGAAGGGTCCTAAATACACAGGAGACTTGTAAAAGCAGATTATTTTACAACTAGATGAAAACTTGATGTTTATCTCCTTTACCTGTATCTCATATGTGACCCGCGCCCTCTCCTTTTGTGTCCCACTCTCGACAGGCAACAGGAGGGTATAAACCAGCAGAGAGAGGACATAGAGCGACAGAGGAAGCTGCTGGCCAAGAGGAAGCCTCCAAACACGGTGTCCCCCTCCCTCTCGGTAGCCTCCACCTCTGAACCCAAGCAGCGCAAAACCAAGGTGGTCAATGGCAATGATTCGGACCCCTTCCTCAAGCCCTCCCTGCCCCAGCTGTAAGTTTATTGAAACAAATGATGGCAATGTGAAACTGGAGGCTTCTAGAACTTAGATGATGTTTATATTGTTTTGGGCTTGTTTGTCATCTTTTATCTTTTCAATTTACTGAGAACTGAGTAAAAGGTGCTCATTTTGTTTCTAACTGGAGGATTAGAATATAACTGAATTCATTAATTACTGTAGATCATAATGAATGTTTCCAATACAGTGTGTTTGCTCATGTTGTTGTTATCATTATTGGTTTTGACTTGTTTATGTTTTGACAGATTGACCCTGGCTGAGTACCACGAGCAGGAAGAGATCTTTAAGCTCCGACTTGGACATCTGAAGAAGGTCAGTAAAAATATTTATATTATCATTGAGTCTATCAGTCAAACAAAGAATCAATAAAAAAGGTGGGTTACCAGAAGATATTTCATTACGTTGGACGGTTGACTAGTGGCAGAAACTTGGACTATGGACAGAAAAGGTCTCTGTTTCGTCTCTGGTTTGACTCCACGGAGAAAGAACAAAAAGACGAACCTGGATTGATCTGTCCAAAAATCCAAGAGGATTCTCCCTACCCTGTCAAGAGCCCCTGAGCAAGGCACCTTACTCCGCCAACATCTGCTCCCCGTGCGCCGTACACAGCTGCTCACTGCTCTGTGTGTCCTGCACCAGATGGGTTAAAAGCAGAGGTTAAATTTTCCCTACAATTGCATGAGTGTGCCTGTGCATGTCTGTGCATGTGTTTGGGACTAATAAATGTATCTTAATCTTAATCTTAATCATGAAATAGAAAAATCAAATTGCATAAATAAGGAATAAGTAAATGTGATTCATTTTACAAAAATTTCAACACTACACAAACTGAAATGGGAAATGCAGCCTCTCATCTTGGTGTTTGCAGGAGGAGGCTGAGATTCAGGCAGAGCTGGAGCGCTTGGAGCGGGTGAGGAACCTTCACATCAGAGAGCTGAAGAGGATCAACAATGAGGACAGCTCGGCGTAAGTCCAATCCACTCACAGCAAGAGATGAATGGATGTAAACTAATGAGTGTAGATCATGGTTAGATGACTTTTAATTCAGTTTTGCTTTTATCCAGAGGAGTGATACAATCGTCTTTCTTTGCAGATCTATTGTTTTAAAATCAAAATTGCATTTGCCAGATCAGATCCTAGTTTAAGGGGATGAGCGTTTCCTCCTCATGTTCCCTGATGATATTAAACTTTCATGTTCCTCATCACCCAGGTTTAAAGACCATCCTACTCTGAATGAGAGGTACCTGCTCCTGCACTTGCTGGGCAGGGGTGGCTTCAGTGAAGTCTACAAGGTAATAACTGTAGTGAGGCACAAGTCATTGTCGTTCTTTCACCTTGTGTGAAGTATGTTCGGACACAAAGGTGTGTGTATGATGTGTGTGTGTGTGTATTCTTATCAATCACAGGCTTTTGACCTGTTTGAGCAGCGCTATGCAGCCGTTAAAATCCACCAACTCAACAAGAACTGGAGAGAGGAGAAGAAGGAAAATTATCACAAGTAGGTTTCATCTCGAACAGTTAAATTCTGACGCACAAAGACAAAGTGTCACCACAGTCACACACTGACTACTTTGACTTGTATTTCCTTCCAGGCATGCATGCAGGGAGTACCGGATACACAAGCAACTGGACCATCCCAGAATAGTGAAATTGTACGACTACTTCTCGCTGGATACTGACACGTGAGTCCCCTCCGAACTCCGCCAGCTGCCGCCCTGCTGGGTCGACATATCCTCAGGTTGCTGGGTTAAAAAAGCATTGTTTACTTTGTTTTTTAGAGTCAAACCAGGATGACCTTGCACAGTATATTCAAATAATGCACAAGTTGTTTGTAATCAGCCTCGGGGCTTGACGTCAGAGCTACAAGTTAGAGCGAATAACACAGGGGTAAGAAATATGTGTGATTCAGCACCAGCATGTCCTGACACTGGTTAAATTTTAGCTGTGAAGTCTGAAGTGTTGACTACGCTTGTGACATCTAGTCACCCAAACCCAAAAGAGTTAAAGAAACTGGTAGCCATCGTTATATACACACACAGATCTCACTGAGTACTTTTTTCATGGTTGACTTTTATTTGTTGTCATTGAGTGGATCATTTAGATCGTTCTCTCCTTTCTCTCCACCGTGTGTGTCCGTCACCGCCCTCTATTCTCTCAGGTTCTGTACAGTGCTGGAGTTCTGTGAAGGAAACGACCTGGACTTCTATCTGAAACAAAACAAGCTGATGTCAGAGAAGGAGGCTCGCTCCATCGTCATGCAGATTGTCAGCGCTCTGCGATACCTCAATGAGATCAAACCTCCCATCATCCACTACGACCTCAAACCTGGTGGGTCACATTTCAGTATTAAAAAACTGTTTCTACTTAAAGATGTATTAAACATTTAAGCGTTAGGTAAATGGTTTAATATTAGTAATTTTCAATTGAATACCGAGGTTGTCGCTTGAAGTGTTTTCAAGCGACAACCATCTTCATCTTCTTATAAGAGGGCGCAAACTTATGAAATCAGTCATTTAGATCTTTTCAGTTGATCTGAGAGCTTTCCACTTTAACCTGGGGTCCAATCCTGAACTGAGTCTCACTGACTGTTGAACACAGGTAACATCCTATTGGTGGACGGAACTGCCTGTGGAGAAATCAAGATCACAGACTTTGGCCTGTCGAAGATCATGGACGATGATAACTACGGTGTGGATGGGATGGACCTCACATCACAGGGCGCTGGTACCTACTGGTAAGACACAAACCCTGAAAGCAGACACCAAAATCCCCCATCCAACTTTGGCGCATTGTGTTCTTACGGTTGTTCACATCTTGGAAACAAAAAAGGGACACTGGCAAGACAGCGAGTTGAAAGAGTGAGAGACTGTTTCTGCCAGGTTAGTTTCATTGAACATGACTCACCAGAGTAACAACTGGGGGCTATTTTCTCTACTGGCAAATAGATAGAAATCAATCACCTTTCAAACTGGTTTACCTGTGTTTAAAAAAACCTGCCCATACCTGCAAAATGTTATTTTGCTTGTATACTGTAGGATGTTGGTCGGACACCTGAAGGTTTCAGCACACATTCCTTTTATACTGCTGGCATTATTATCAGCAGCGAATAGTTACTCATTACATTTCTATTCCCTCATTTACAAATGAATACAAAAAATGCATGAACTCTTTAGTGACATGGTTAGTATTCTGTGCTTGCATTTCCAGGTATCTCCCACCCGAGTGTTTTGTGGTGGGGAAGGAGCCGCCCAAGATTTCCAACAAGGTGGACGTTTGGTCCGTGGGAGTGATCTTCTTCCAGTGCCTCTATGGACGCAAGGTACAGCAGTACAACAAACTACACATTACACCTATGAAAGAGCACATGAATTAAACAATTAGAATACAATATTAACAGAAATGCACGTGGGTTTGAACAATATGTCATTTATTTCCATTTCCATTCATCTTTGAAATGTAGAAGATACGATCTGTAGACATGAGCTGTGTGCATGCACTTTCATCTTCAATTCAGTGTTCATGAAACAATAGATGATGGATGAAGCATTGGAAACGACTTTGTATTGTGGTCATGTGAGCGTCTTGTTCTCTGCAGCCGTTTGGTCACAACCAGTCTCAACAAGACATTCTCCAAGAAAACACCATCCTCAAAGCCACAGAGGTCCAGTTTCCTGCAAAACCACAGGCCAGCACAGAGGCCAAGGTAACACACACAAACACACACACACACACACACACACACACACACACACACACCACTCACATGCATGTGTAGTCACTTAGAGGAGAGGGCCATTGTGTCCGTTTTACTTTAGGCTTGACATCTCATGTTTACTCTACCTCTGTATCTGCTTAATCACCATCCCCGGCAAATAGCATCTCCGACTCACATGAAATGTTACTTTGTTCATTTCAAGTCAGCCTTTGGTTGATGTGATTCCACAGAAACTAAATGCAGGCTAAAGCCCTTGAGATATACCAAGGGCTGGGGTTCAGACTGTGGGATGGGAATGACAGAAGCACCGTCCTCCATCTGAAGGATTTAAAGATGAAGTCTTCGCTTTGTGTTGCTTTGATTAAACACCATGAAAAATCAAAGTTCTTCTTCACATTCATCCAAACTGCTGTCATTAATCAGGACTATTGTGTCATTTCAAACACTTGGCTAATTCGGCAAAATAAACCTGAGATATTGAGGTGATGGACGTTTCAGTGCAAACAGATGAATGTCTGATAGTTAATCATAATTTCATCCAATATAAGAAGACATAATCATAAATGAGCTGAGACATGGTGTGTTGTAATTAGTTAAGTTATTAATATGCATGTACATAGTATAAATTAAGTATGAAGGTCATCGGAAAGTTCACTCACATGCTGACACATGCTCAACAATCTGAATCAACTCTAATGGGTTCCAGTAAAAAGATCAGTGTCCGGTGTGGTCTTTATCACCAAACAGACAAAACCAAACATAGACTCTCTGCTGTATCGTATCCTTTGATAAACATGAAGAGTAAACGCACACACACACACGCACACACACACACACACACACACACAGACTGCATCTCACTCTCTGAAATCCTCCTGTGCTCTACAGGCGTTCATCAGGCGCTGTCTGGCCTATCGTAAGGAGGACCGGTTCGACGTTCACCAGCTGTGCTCGGACACCTACCTCCTCCCTCACATGAGACGCTCAAACTCCTCCGGCTCCCTGCAGCCCTCCGTCTCCTCTCTGCCCACCTACTGATTGGCTCTCTCACATGACTGACCGAACCCTCTAGCCAATCCCGAGGCAGGATTGTTGAAGCTGAAGGATCTTCTTTTTCTTTTTTTTACCTGAGCTGCCCTTAAAAATGGATAGGTTGGCAACTGAACAGAATCAAATGAAGAGATGGATAGAAGAGAGGAGGAGCAGAGGGGACACACCACCTACAGTGTTGTGTCCTTGAACTCGACCGTGTGAGACAAGTCAGAGACAAAAGAAGAAAGACCGAGAAGTTGAAGGGAAATGGAAAGAGAGGCGCAGTGGTAGAACGGAAAAGAGTGGAATAGCTCCAGATTGCTCTGAGCAGAAAAAGGAAATTATGAAGTTATTGGATTTGTTAATGGACTTTAATAATTAACCCGTATTAGGAGACATTTCAACAGCTGTAGGAACTGCTAGATGTCCTGTCCATTCCCACCTCTACCCACACATGAACAAACATCCAATAAACCCAACAGAAGGAGACAGAATAGAGGTGTGTGTGGTGCAGAGGAGGCACAAGTGTGTGTGGACGACCTGTTTAACAGTCCATTGGAACGAAGCATAAAATGGTGGTTGAACTTCCCCTCTTTGCCCCTCCGCACACAAACAGGGCTTGATTTAGAAGTGTAAGTTGTAACCTTGATGGGACTTGACAAGAACAAAATGAAAAAAAAAAAGTTCCAGATTCAATTTCTGGCCTCGATTTGCACTTGTGATCCAGAACGTGCTCGACTGGTCTCACCCGCTTGGCATGAAGTACCGCAGCGTGGGCTCGCCCTGGACTAAATCCTCCATTCACATTCTTCTTTTGTTGTTTTTCGAAGCAGCTCAGTTCAGGTCCACTCAAAGTGGACGTGTGAATGTGTCTTAATCCATTGTTGCTGTTCAGGTAAGAGTAGAGCTGTTTCAAAAGGGCGGAGTAATACAGCACTATTGTCGCCACAGATGCGTCATGAACCTGTCCTGAGAGGAGCTGATCCGGTCTGAGCGACCCGATCAGCCGTCTCTGCGGCGCAAAGACTCGGGGACACAGAATTTCAGTGAATATTTCGTGAGTAGGAGACTCACTCGCAGAAATATACAGTCCTGAGGCATATCCTTGCTTCCCAGTGTCTCACTTTGCTCCGTTTATTTGTGTTTCTGTTTGAAAGCTGTTCTCAGTTTGCTGCTATAAATGTTGCTTTTAGTTGGTAACGTGTGAATGGTTTCTCACATATGTGCATACTTGAACTGTGTTAAGAGGAACACTCTCTCCGAAGCATCTTCTTCTCTGAAATGGACACCTGCTGCGCTGATCGTGGGGGACGCGACACGTTCTTCTGCCAACGACATCAAACGTCCACGTGGGCTCCTTTTTGTTTACTTTCCTGTAAAGGTCCAACAGACACTGTATGGAGCTCGGTCCCATCCTGCTGTGTAGTGAGAGTCGGTCAAAGCCAGCGGAGGTGGGCCCCCCGCCCCGTGTTGCAGCATGTTTTACTGCGGCTACAAATCAAGTGGATATATCCAAATGTTGTCATCCTCTAAATAAAACACTTAACCTGTATGTCGTTGTGACGTTTTACGCTCCTCTCAAAACGCAGACAACCCCTGGACACTGGCCCACAGCGCGCCTTTGGCAATGAAGGGAGATGTTCACAGGCGAGGAGTCAGATGAAAGACGATGGGAGCACTTCACAGCGAATGGGGGGGGGGGTGTCTCATCTTCCCTCTGTGCTCTGGCCTGCTCTAACGATATGTCTCTGCCGATTTTCCTTGTCAGCCGTTAAACCAAAAAAAAAAAAAAAAAACGCAGTTAAGGACAGGTGAATTAAACTGCAGGAAGTACCTGGTGTCACGGCTTGCTGCTCCCAGAAGAAAGCCGGGGATGGAAGTGAAGTGTGTGTCCACTTTGATTAAGTCTCATTCCATCCACTTGAGTGCAGGAAGGCAGAAAACAAACCAATCCCCTTTTGTCTTCTTCCTTTTTTACCCCCTCCTCTCCTGACAAAACAGTGGAAGTGGTGCTGGCAGTGAAGTGATGATTAATGAGAGCTGTGTGTTGACAGATGCAAGTACAGCCATTAGTAATCTACATGTCAGATCACATTAGTGGTGAGGGGGTGCAGCGCAGGGCCACATCATCCATATGCAATAAAGATCGCTTAACAAGACTTAATTCCCGCAGTGTGACCCATATTTCCTGTCTGCGGTTGCGCAACCTCGGCAGTAAGTGACACAGAAGATGGAGTCGACGGGGCCTGTGTGAAGATTCTGGCACGTTCACATTCTTTACACATGGCGCCATCTGCCACACTGTTTCGCAATATAACGCAGCGGGATTTTTTGTGGAATAATTATACTGATATGACTATTTACATGAGGCTTAGGCAGCTGACCAGTCCTCTCAATCGGTGTTTGGTCTGTTCAGCTTCGTCCATCGTGAAACAGACTTTCAGGCATTTTCTCTCCTTCTCAGCTGCTTTGTTCCCTTCTGTATTTTCCCCTCTCATTTAAATTGTTTTCTACATTTGTGCTGAATACGGTTCTTCCAATTTAAATCTGGATTTTGCAGGTGTTTATACATTTTTTACTTTCACCAAGAGCTTAGATTTGTTTGGACCCTGTCCTTTCGTTTGTTGTTTGTGAGCAAGACGCAACTGAGCTCATTACCACATAACTTGCTGGAAGGATGTGCTTTTTTTTATTTCTTTAACATTGCGATAGGGAATAACATTTTCACAATTCTTCTTGAGAGTAACTCGTGGATCTGGATTTAAAAAGTAAGGGCCACTTATGGGAATTATTGTAATTATTATTATTGGATTATTGTTGGCAACAGTGGGTTAAATGCGTCTCAAAAAAGAATCTCTCGAGGCCCTAAATCCAAGTTTGCTTTTCTAAAACTGGTATAAAATGCTGGTCTAAATTAATAGACATATTGAGTTTCTCTAGGCACCTCCAACTCTTTTCCATTATCCCTGGGCCTTGGTGGAGGTTTGAGCTCCACTGAGTGAACTTCTACTTCACTATTTGTTTCTCCTAAATGTTTTTGCAGCACATGCTTTTTTCCATATGTCCATTTTTCCTTAATTATCAATAAATCCCCTTTAATTTCCAGGTGATCAGTGTAAAGTACACCAGCCTGTGATAGTGATGGACACGACCCATCTGGTTTTCCACAGATGAGCTGTACTGTGCTGTCATTCTCCTCCATTAGAAATGTTTGTCCTTGATAACGATAGTCACAGAATATAAAAGAACAGACAGGTTGGACTTCATGAAAGGACACGAGAGGCATCATGTAAAATTGATTTGGCTTTATTGCTTGCACTGTGTTTCCTGCAGATGTTTTCAGAAACCTGTTACAGCACCACCTTGTGCCTTTACTGCATCACTGCAACTCTGCTCACCAAATAGCTCTGACCATGCCAGGAGACGCTAGTGTCTCATTTAATATTTCTACATCCCCGTTAGTTTAGCCTAATAACAACCACAAGCTCTACTCAGTAGCTCTTGTGACTGTAAGCGTGCGTCTCTTCTGGTATGCACTTCAGGCTGTAACCGTCACTGTGTGGTTGACTCAACGTGCACTGAAAGAGCTCAGGGTTCAAACATGGACACATACAAACAAAAAGGGACATACTAATAATTTCAAAACACAAAAGGTGGTGCAAATTATTGCAGATTCATTCATTGGGTGGAAACACACTTGTACAGAAATGTCATCAAAAATGAATACATGTCAATCAAATTCTATTGGTCAATGGGGGTGGGGGGGTCTATTAGCTAATAATAAAAGGCTAGTTGTTAGGGCTGGCCGATAAGACCCATAATATATAACATGTTCATATTTACTTATTGTTTTAATACAGCAGTACTTCATTATTTCCTTTGTCCAAGTCTAATATGTTTACTCCTGATTGGTTGGTTGAACTTTCATTTGTAACATGATGTAGGGAAGTGATTCTCTGAATTCAAATGATCACACAGCCCCATTTAGATAATCAGTTTATATAGAAAACATTCATATATAACTATGAAACAGAGGATTGCCAGATCAGAAAAGGGGAAAATCTTAAGACTGAGATTTCCTCTTGATGTAACGGCAGAAGGATGAAGCAAACCACAAACCTAAGAGTAGACCTCCTCCTCCTCATACAGTACCTTAGGAATGCTCCGTGACAATAAGGTAATAATGAAATGTTGGTAAGAGTATAGATCTGTCCCCCATTCTTCATATCCATTCATCCTTCATCACTCCACACAAGCTTCCTCACCCACAGCTGGAGCATGCTGGCCTCGGTGTCTGATCTAGCGCAGCCGTTCTGCCTGTCCTCCTGGGCCAAATAAATAGAAAAAACACAGAAAAAGACAGACGGGGAGGAGAAAAAGAGAAACCGGGTGTGTGTTTTGGTTTTAATGGCAGGTGCGATCTTCTTTCCCAGATTATGACGACGTTTGTGTCATTTCCGTGGGGGCTGGGGATTCCGTGGCGTTCGTTGGGAGGGCTTTCGTGGACGCCGTGGAGTCGGCGGCTGGGGCGACGGCAGGCACCGCTGTGACTGTGACAGCGGCGGTGGTGGTGGGTAAGAGAGGGGCCAGTCCCTGAGGCAGGAGAGGAGGCGCCTGGGAGGGCAGCATGGTGGAAAGAGGGGGGAACTGGATCAGACCTGGCAAGTTGAGGGGTGGGAACGAAGCCAGAGGAGGAACTGTCGAAACAGAATGGAAGGATTCAAGTTAAAATCACATGATGAAGTGTTGTCAGGATTCAGATTCAAACAGACTTTTAACCAAGGTGATAAAATCAATGATTATTGCAATAGTTTTTTTTATCAATAGCACAAAACGGATCTACCTGTGACATGTGTGGTATTCATATTAATATCATTGATATGATAATTTATATATATATTGCCCATCTCTATTATATACTTTAAATGAGTATGAATATATAGTCTTAGTTTAGCCTATACATTTGACTATGGAACGGCAGGGCTTGGTATACAAGCATGGCTCATGATATGTACAGCAAACACACCTAGCAAATACTTTCATACATTTTAATTTGAATGTAGATGAAACACTGACTTCAGACTATAAATGTAAATTGCCATCTGAACTCTTAAATAAGATGAGACACTGTCAAAAGCAACAAACAATGCATTGTGGGATACATAGGTCCCCACAGTAGCAAATTCTTGTGATCCCTTAAAACAAAGCAACGTGTGCCAGTGACCAGAGCCAATTTCTACGCAGGGTTTATAAAGAGTAAAAATATACAACTGCATCCAAGAGAAGACTTTTATTTACCTGTTGTTCCCAGTGGCGGTGGTAAAGTGCTGGTGCCTGCTAGTGACAAGGCACTGAGGTCTGGGAGTGGCAGGTTGAGGTTGGGGAGGTTAGGGAGAGGAGGTAAGCCACCTGGAAGGGGCATCAGACCTACACAGACACAAACACATTACGTAATGGGGGGTAAGCTGGGTATTAGTCATTCATCTTTAAACTGCAAGTGCCTCTATATACATTTCAGAAGTTGAGTTAGTTGACTTAGTCTTAACAGAGAAGGATACGCCCTGACATGAAAAGCCCTGTATGTTAGCGTGGAGGTCTGATAGAGGTCATAGCTACAAAAGGGAGAAAGACTGAACAACGACAGTAAGAGGAAGGTTTGGTGTGGTGGTTATGAACACACTGGTTTTGTGAGCTTCTGCTAGAAAATTTAAGCCAAACACTGTTTACCAATCATGGCAGCTCGTCCTTAAGATAACACGGCGGGTGTACAAACTTTAACTTGACAAATGGATCAAGAAGTTGAGGCAGACTTTTCCTTTTTTATCTGGAAGTGTGGGACCACCTGTATACATCTACAGAAAGAGAGCTGCAACACCGCTGATACTCTTGAGCTTTTTTTAAATGTCACAGATTCACTGACTCAGCTGACTGACAGTGTGTGTGTGTGTGTGTGTGTGTGTGTGTGTGTGTGTGTGTGTGTGTGTGTGTGTGTGTGTGTGTGTGTGTGTGTGTGTGTGTGTGTGTTTGAGAAAACACCCACCTGGTAGCGTGGTGGCAGGGTTGAAGCTGGTGGCAGCACGATTCAGTGGAATGAGGGGGCTGAGGGAGGGGCTGATGGAAGAGGGGAGCAGAGGGACTGTGGGCAAACCTGGAAGGGAAACAAGAATAAAACATTAATTGAGAATATGTGCAGTAAATATATCATGTTTATTACATCCGTCGAAGAGGTTCAATGTCACTCCTGTCTGTTTGTTTGTCAGGAGGATTACGCAAAAACTACAGAAAAGATTTTACCAAACCTTTTCTGACAGAACCCGTTACCCTTTCTGGACAAGGTACATTGTTCTGGGTTGATTTTGTGTTAGTGATTTTCACTAATTTCCCAGGCAACAGGGCAGAAACTTTATCAAAAGACTTTCCAAACAAAAACAACCCATTTAGACCTGGTGCAATTGGGTGTGACATTTGTGTGCTTCTTCTTTGGAGCTGAATGAAATGTGCGTGTTTCATATGAAGTCACCGTTTACGACGGGTGACTAGTTTCCCAGTTTAATTCTTTTCTTTTTAAAAGTTCATTAAGTGTAGGAAAACTACAATCATTTACAATAAGAGCCAATGTTTAAACTATCAAAAGTTTTTAATTCATGTCTCCATCTGCTTCAGAGGCTGAGAAACTCAAGGTTTGTAAATGTTGGCAATTCTGTCAGCTTCTTAAGAAACACTCAGGATTGAGAGGTTGTTTTATTCGGTGCTTGGGTCTGAATTGGTTAAGGGGACTGGTGGGACACAAGTATGCGCTCTACACAGTGCTACTCGAGTGTGTGACCATTCACATAATGTGCCCTGTGAAATACCTGTGTGCAGCTCGCTGGGCATGGTGGGTGGGGCTGTGCTGATCGACAGGCCGGACAGTGCATCTTCTAGGCTTGTGGGGACAGCAGGTGCAGCGGGAGGAGGAGACACTGCTGAAAGCTGGACCTGAAGCAGTAAAAATAGAAGCAGAGGAGGAGAAAAAAGATGCTGCTGTCAAACACATAAGGTCACATTCAACCAAACGTGCAAGCAGCTCTAATGAGTAGCATTGCTCTCTGTCCCTGCGGCCTGCTCTGCTGAATACGTAATGAGACAACTTGCATTTTGAGTGTGTGAACACTTGAAAAAGAAATGAGAGGCCACAGGACACAAAACTTGAATCTTTTCAATGTCATGCTCACACTCTGCATACTGATGCCTTACGTTTTGGCTGGTGGGATAAAAAGCCCAGGAGACCAGTGTACAGGGATACACAGCGGTAAGGATTATTGGGATTTAGAAAATGTAATACTCAAGTATGGATATAAATTGTGATTTTCAGTCATGCATTTATATTTTACAGATGTTTTGGTTTTAACATGTCTCCAATCTGGATTGTGTAATACTGTAATATAGGTCGACAAGGACTATAAATGTGTGCATGGTTTCACCTCGGTGAATCCATCCTTAAGTGGACTGATGGGCTCACTGGTATTATTTCCAGGGAAACAGATCTTCTTCCCTTCTTCAAAAGGCCGAGTGGGAATCCTGTGAAGGTATCCATAACCAATCCCACATCCAAGGCTGGAAAACAAAGAATAAAAAGTTACAATTTCAATTCATTTTAAATTGGTTTCCCTCTTGCATTTCCTATTATTACCTCTTGTCGTCTGTGTCTGTCTGTTTGTAGGTATCGCACAAAAACCACAAGATGGATTATCAAGACATTTGGTGAAAGGATGCAGTAAATTGGATTAGCGATTCCTCCGGTCTGCATTCTGAAGCATGCTTTACTGAACCTTAAATCGCCCCTGACGCGTGTTCTGACAGTGTATGAATGGTGTGACAGAAACGGCACTGAGCATAGAAATGTTGTATGGATGTGTTTGTTAATAGGTGAATGGGAATTGTTCTGTAAAGGGCTTGGAGTGGTTGCTACAACTAGAAAACCACTATACTGTCCATTTACCATTAAACATATATCACTTAATAGCTGGGAGTGTAACAGGAAGGGTGAAAGTGGGCATGTGTTACCTGCCCTCTCCTCCCCAGGAAGTGTTGGGTGTGATGACCACCTCTCTGCAGTTGTCAGTGTCCGTGTTGTACACATAGAGCTTCAGGCCTTTCCCCTCGTGGCTCTCTATCAGAGAGAACAGGTCCTCTGACTGCAGGACGGAGTCATATAGTGGCAGAGAGGTCAGCGCAAAAAGGAGGAGACAACATGGTTAATACCATGATCAGCTGGACAATGGGAAGGAGTGATAGAAGAGAGGATGTGAAGGGCTCTTAAACTACCTCATTCATTACAGTGTCGGCTCCGATGATGTAGTCAGTGTGCGGCCGCAAGCCGGCCAGGGCTGCCGGGGAGTTGGGCTCCACTTCCTGTTAATGAAAGCAAGGGGGATATTAATGCAACAAAAACTTTTTTGTCCCATATAACAGCATACTTGTAAAAAAAAAACAACAACACCAACTAACATCTGGCTTGTGTCTGCAATGGGAATGGGTACAATTGGCATTCACTGCTTGGGACAGAGGGTTTTAATTGGGGTTACCTACCAGCACATGCCAAACATTCTCATTGGCTCCTTCAAAGCTGCAGAAACGAATGGACACACCGAGCAAGCCCTGCCCTCCCCACAGGTTACTGGGTGTGACGGTGGTCTCCCGCAGCTCCAGAGTTTTTGAGGAGTAAACCAGCATCTTCACTGGTTTCTCTACACTGGCTTTCAACAAGTCCTTAAGAGTGTCGTTATCCTTGTTCTGCAAAAAAAAAAAAGAAAGAAAGAGGAGGCAACCATGAAACACATTGGCCATTATGACTTCTTTATGATCCTGTGCAACATCTGCTGGCTTTCCTCACCAGTCTGGTGTTATTGATGGAGACAATGAAATCGAAGAAAGGCTCCAGCCCTGCACGGTGTCCAGGGGAATTCTCCTGAACCTGCAAGAGAAGTGAGAGACAACCTGAGCTGCTGCTGGATTTGACACCCATCATTTCACTTCGATCTGACATGCTCTGTACGTACAGCCTAAACAGGTGGAGCATACATGAGAGCCCCTGCTGAGTCTTAGCCTCTGATCCCTGCTGTGATGTGCCCCGGTAATTACTATAACGCCACCCAGCTATAACTGCTATACCTAACCATAAACTAACCTGAGCCCTGACCACAACACGTGCATGTTACCCAACATCTCATGTTTCAAATTTTGCCAGAAAAGGTGAAAGACGCACTATGTGCATAAGTGCCAGTCCGATAATGGATGTATCCACAGAACCAGCTGGACAACTGTCATTCAATGCAGCTACGTAGCTTCAGCTAGCATTAGCACTGGTGATACTGCTAGTAATGTAAGCACATGTATTGAGTCACCCTGCGGACATGACAATGGAACCCGTCAGAAACCGTGTGTGACCCCAACTCCAGTCTGTAAACTCGCGGGCTTTTCTCCTGACATGTTGTTTGCGGTGTGCAGGCGGAGGCCCCGGCAGACATCCACGGCCTGTCGTCATCACACGGAGCCGACGAAGATAGGGATGAGCCCGGACGCTAAGCTAACGGCTAACAGCGGGCTGTCGGAGCTGAGCACTCACCCGGAGGACGTGGTACCCCTCGGAGCCTCCGCCCGGTATCTCCACGCTCTGAGACCCTCCCATGCTTTCGCTCTTAAGGCTCCGGAGGTGTTTCTATGGCCGCTAGCACCCAGCAGAGGTGAGACAGCTGAACCACACACAAACACCGGGTACACGTAGCCAAGTGACCGAGTGGTGCGCATGCGCCGTTACGTGGCAGGAAGTAGGGCCTCAGCGAAATGTGCACATTTCAGGCGGTTTCTGTCTTCACCTGTGAAGGAGGATCAATAACTGATATCAAACACTTTGCTTTTTCACCCACATCCTCACACTCCTAATGTAGAAAATGCTGTATTGGCCTTTGTATTGGATTCATATCGAGCTCTATATGATGTACATTTGTAATCTGGATTTTCTTGGACATCAAGCTGCACAGTTACTGAGGCAGAAAGAACATAAACTTAAACTATGGAAGGTGTTTTGATCACATGATTTATTATTTATTTGCATGTGTGAGACCCAATACAAATATGTTATCTCTTTTTCTCACTTAACATTTTCTCTGACATTGCTCTTTGCTGAGCTGATCTGTCCACCCGTTAAAACTGTTTTTATTCAGAGAAATCTCTAACGGTAACTCGTAACCAAATGTTGACACTAACATCTTTCAGTATTCAAAATGTTTATATATCTTTTACATTATTAAATATAATTATAATATTCAATAATGTAGGAATCTTTGGCGAAGTATTGTCCCATCACTTCTCAGTCAGGTTAATACATTGGAAATATTAGCTATTAAATTATATATAATATTCTGCCACAATAATACTTTTGTACATTTTATTTATTAATTTGTATTGAATGTTTTTTATTTAATTCATACAATAAATCTGCCCCGCTTTATCTCTGACTGCTCTACTTTCGCCTTCTTACAAATCTCGTTATGACGCACAAGAAAATCTTAATCAAAACTATATAACACATCCTGACCGTAATGACGATGGCAAAGCTTTTTCTTTTAGCTCAGATCCAACACAAGCTGCAAAAGCGTGGATAACCTGTTGGACCTCATCTTTCAAGAGGTTTTTCAGGACCCGGCCCCGTATGTGAATGAGGTGCTGAAGATTTCAAAACCTGAGGATCTCTCTGCCAAGTATGAGAAACCTGACAAGCAGGAAGTTATAGCCAGCTATAAAAGGTGACACACAAATATAAAGTGTTCCTTTGTTTACAGTATGGCTACTGATGGCACAAAGTGTATTTTTGGAATCAATTTTTTTATTATAGTTGGTATTTTTTGTATTTATTACCTCTGTCCCAGCCAGTACATTTAATAAATATGTTTAAAAAGCTCTGTGGCATTCTTTCTAGCAATCTTTCTGACAATAAAAGTGTATAGAAACAGTTGTGTGCTTTTAATGTTTGATATGTAACATGTCAACAATTGACACGTGTAAGATGAGCAGTTAGCAAAGTAATACAGAGGGAAGAGTAATTTATGTATTTTATTCGTCAGTCATATTTGTATTGCAGAAATGACTGATATCTCATGCATAAAAAAAAAAAAACCTACTGCTCCATTCCTCTTGGACATAAAGGCCCATAATCTGCCCTAACGATGTTGAATGCATCCTTCTTACAAGCTCGTTATGGCGCACAAGAAAATCTTAATCAAAACTATATAACACATCCTGACCGTAATGACGATGGCAAAGCTTTTTCTTTTAGCTCAGATCCAACACAAGCTGCAAAAGCGTGGATAACCTGTTGGACCTCATCTTTCAAGAGGTTTTTCAGGACCCGGCCCCGTATGTGAATGAGGTGCTGAAGATTTCAAAACCTGAGGATCTCTCTGCCAAGTATGAGAAACCTGACAAGCAGGAAGTTATAGCCAGCTATAAAAGGTGACACACAAATATAAAGTGTTCCTTTGTTTACAGTATGGCTACTGATGGCACAAAGTGTATTTTTGGAATCAATTTTTTTATTATAGTTGGTATTTTTTGTATTTATTACCTCTGTCCCAGCCAGTACATTTAATAACTATGTTTAAAAAGCTCTGTGGCATTCTTTCTAGCAATCTTTCTGACAATAAAAGTGTATAGAAACAGTTGTGTGCTTTTAATGTTTGATATGTAACATGTCAACAATTGACACGTGTAAGATGAGCAGTTAGCAAAGTAATACAGAGGGAAGAGTAATTTATGTATTTTATTCGTCAGTCATATTTGTATTGCAGAAATGACTGATATCTCATGCATAAAAAAAAAAAAACTTACTGCTCCATTCCTCTTGGACATAAAGGCCCATAATCTGCCCTAACGATGTTGAATGCATCCTTCTTACAAGCTCGTTATGACGCACAAGAAAATCTTAATCAAAACTATATAACACATCCTGACTGTAATGACGATGGCAAAGCTTTTTCTTTTAGCTCAGATCCAACACAAGCTGCAAAAGCACACTTGCATCAACTATTTTCTAACGTCTCTCTGATATATTCTTTCAAGCCATATCACTGTAGTTCATGTGTATTGAGTAATAATATTATGTAAACTGCTGAGGTCAAATGTTGCACCAGTTGAGGTAAATCTACTGCACACACACACACACACACACACACACACACACACACACAGTATTTAAGCAATATTCATTAAATGCAATATTCAAAGTATCTTTACTGGGAAAAAAACAAGCCTTCATTATATCTGCATTTGAGCCGGAAATCCTTTAACCAGCTATATACTTTTCATATGATATTTGAGGCCCAGGGTAAACAGCGAAAGCACTTAAATGCCCGATGGATAATAAACAGTTACAGATCATAATGTCCTGAAAAATACAGACAGGACTCTACATTTCACATTGCAATTGATTGTGTCTTTGATGTGACTATGTGCATATACTGCATTAGACATCTGTGTTACATTGTTGTTTCTCTTGTGAAAGCCCGAGTCATGGCTCTTGCACAATATGCTGTTACATTGTATTATTTTGTATTAGTATTCACAAAGCTATACAGCATACAGCTTTGCATGAGTGTAAAGACAGAGAATCACCATCAGAGGGCACCAGCGCTACATTATATCTCTGTTGTCCACAAAGTAGAAGTTGAGCTTCTTGCCACAACCTCTCCTCCCTCTCATATTTGTATTGCCTCCATATAAAGGTTATGAAACACTGCAAGCAAAAGCCCTGTTCCACTGTGAAATGGTGGCTTCAGCCTCAGCACGTACTTGTGTAGGTGAATAAGTGCAAGAGGGAAGAGATGAGAGGAGAATAAGGAATGTGTGGATGGCAAAGAGATAAAGGGGGATAAAGAAGACGAGGGAAGAAGAATGTGAGAGGAAAGCAAAAACTACACGAGAGACTGGTGCAGATAGAAGAAGAGGGTTTCACGCTGGAGAGGAGCCAATCCGACACACAGCTGGAGGCCAAACAAAGCCTTCTCCAGGAAGATTAGGCAGAGAGGCAATAACGTTTTGTGTATGTGTGTAGCCATGAAACAGGCAATTCGGAGGCATAGGAGGATATTTGAGCTCAAAAACCAAAATATCTTCATATAAATTACACTTTGAGAAACCACTGAGCAAAATAAATATGTGAAAGACGAGTTTGACAGTTTTTCCTTCAATAGACTTTATTAAAGATGTTTTTCGAGATGGCATGATTGTGTTAAAGTGCCTACGGAAAAGCTCCTGGGAAACGTCCCCTTACAGCTGGGATTGGTTATGTACAGGAGTCACTGGCCACATACAGTACACAGGTAACTTTTAAATATGATTAATGCAATTGTTTCATTTTTATATGGTCCCTAGATACCATAAACACTTTATGGACATAACTCTTATATAATACTGCAATAGTACACATCCATTTAGAATGGAAGAAAGAAAGGTGAACATTGTGCAAAGACATAAAGAGGAACTCTTTTTTACATAAAATATCCCACTGAGCTCCTATAACACTGAGAATACAGGTAATATGTTTAACAATAAATATATTTTTATTACAGTAAATGCATTAGGATTAAGACAGATACAACAATCCTTTCTTGCCAGTCTCGAGAGGAGAGTACATTCCCACATCCTTGTGCTTCTCTCTAAAAACAAAAGACCAGCACGACTGCCAAAGGAATATATATAGACATCATTCTTAATCTCATCAGAAGGCCAGTCAGTCATCCTGAAACATTCAGTCAAAGAGACCAACAATCACAGAAAGAAACACACCATATAAATTGCATCGCAGTCGAGGGTCAAGATAACATTTTACAAACACCTATAATCTATAAGAAGTTATATATATATGTATTTATATATGAAGGACAATGGATTGCTCTGTTCCCGACTCTCTTTCTTTGGCTGACAAAATCACGATAAATAAACTTTACTCGAGTTCCTGTGATTACATTTATAAATGTATTACCATGTAATACGCATAAAGATACATTTACAAAAAAATACCTGAATCTGCAAACAGTGGCAATGCAATACACATTTGTACTTATATATAATAATCAAATATTAATATTTGAACAATGCTATAAACACATATGGCCATCACATGATTGCATGAAACAGAGAATGAGCCAGCGTTGTACAGGTTTGATGTTGTCACAGACTGGGGAAAGCTGCAGATATCTTAAATCTTAAATTTCTACCAGGGAAAATATTGCAGACTGTGGATCAGTTGCTGGAGGTGAGAACCTCACAGATTATCATACTTAGTACCTATGGTGTGCACATTAGCTTATTTTTAACACAGTGCTAGCCTACAATACATAACAGGGCCCACTCACTCACAGACACTCACACAAGCTCACACACACACTGTTTGAGGAGCTCGGACAGCTAGGTCGATGCAGAAGACTAAATATATATCCACAGTCGAAAGCACCAATGATTCAATTGTGTTTAGCAAATGCATGATACAGCAGAATTATTATTTCTGATAATTTGTAATATTTTGATCTATGCTTTTCTCCCTTTAATCATTTAATCTCACTCACACACACAGACTTTAAAGGAAAAACCTCCTTGGATGATAAAAGTAGATCACACACACACGCGCACACAGACATGACAAGATTCCACAGCACACACACACACACACACACACACATTAGAGTATGTAATTTGTACCTGGAACTTTCAGATATTGGTTTATTTATTTTCTCTATAGAAGGAATTATATGGGACAGTTAGAGTCTCTCTCAGTGCCAGTTTCTCTTCATTTGGAGAAACATTCAAAATGCTCGAGGCAGAAGAACCGAAAACACGTCCTATCAGTACTCTGCCTGCAGCACTGAGTGTTTCACCTCACTGATTACATCTTACATATTGGAAATATCACAGATAAGAGACCAGCAGGGGGCAGCAGTGATTGCAGAAGGTCTACAGGTCGTGACCCAGCCTCTCAATCTCATCGGTGAGGAAGTCGATGTCAGAATGGGTGACCGCGAGGTTGGAGACGACCATACGGAAGAAGTTGACTTTGTTGCCTTGGGGTTGGTAGCCCACCATGACGGTCCCTGACTCCATCATCATGGCCTTGATCTTCGGCGCCACCTGGTGGAGTAGAGAAACAGCAAATCAGAACCTTGGATTTCTGAGGAGGAGCCTGCTATGAACAATACTTATTAAAAACATCCTCTAGGTTTTGTGATTAAAAAGGAGGGATACATGTGAAATGGCAGAAATGAGAGGTGTTGTACCTGGTGGAGTTTTTCCCGCCGCTCATCGCCCTCTGGCAGGCCTCTCATGCTGGGTGGTATGTACCAGAAGCAAACGTTGGTGTGCTGGGGCTGAAACAAATTTAAATAAGATAGAAAATGAACAAAGATGGAGGCAGTGGGAAGAGTTCAAGGAACATCAACACAGAATTCAATGTTTTCTGTGTAAGCTAAAGGTTGGTAATCGCGGTATCCTCTGGTCAAAGCTGCGTCCACTGCCTGCAAATACTAGAGGCTGACCTTTCTGTGACTCGCTTGCAAACGTCTGGCTATCATCTCTGCTTCAGAGGTGTATATCTCTACAGCTGGAGACTCTAGTCATATGCAGTGAGCATGGGCATGGTGCACAGAGGCAGAAAGCTTGGTTAACGAATGAATGATGTGTTTATTACAGTCCTGCGAGGGAGACAGACCCTTATTTTGCCTTTTTTTCTCGCCATATAGAGGATTTCAAGAAAGAAGATAAAAAGTGTTTTCAGAAACAAATAACCAACCATGCCTTTGATTACCTGCAAATATTTCTGTCACTGCTCATGAACCAAAAGAAGCACAGTGAAGAATTAGAAACACTCACCACTCCATCAAACACCATCTGATATCCCTCCCTGTTCTTGATCTTGTTGTACAGGTACTGAGACAGGTCCAGACACCTGTCAATGTGCTGCTCGAACCCGATGGTGCCCTGCAGGGGAAAATCAGGCAATGATCACAACAAAACACGGCGTTAATGAAGTTAAAGCATCTGTTTTATGATTAACACTGCGACCATTCCTTTTGGCCTGAAGACATTTTTATATATGTTGATGAAAGGAGGTTTTTTTAATATTAGGCCAGTCGTGTGCATCCCCTCCACTCCATCTCACCTTGGCCTTCCACATCAGCCAGAACTTAAAGATGTCGACGTGTCGGCCGCACTGGATGGCCTTGTCCCCTGTGTCGTAGGCGACGTCGTACTGTTTGTCTGGTTGGAACAGGTAGCCAGCGCACATGGAGTTACATCCTGCCAGGATCCCCTGCGCATGAACACAAAGCACATATCCCTTATTAACCCTCTGTTCTACCCGCACACCTGCTCACGACATGTCAGCACCAGTGTGTGTTTGCCGTACCTTCTCTCTGACCAGGATGGCAGAGCACTGCAGAGGCACGCCCATCATCTTGTGAGGGTTCCATGTGACGGAGTTGGCCCTGCAAACGTTTCATCATCGTCTTAATGCACTGATGTAGATTCACTGACATTTTAAAACCCATTTATTAACATGTACTAACCTCTCAACTCCACTGAGCTTATGACGATGCTTCCTGGACATCAGCAGTCCACCACCCCAAGCTCCCTGAGGAGACAAGACACTTACTGTTACCCAGAGAGACCAGGACACTGTGCTACTGTTATAAAGCACTATATTGGTCAGGGTCAAAATACATTTCTGATCATCGTTTTTTTTGTTATGCTCCAAACAAGTGGAAAAAACTCCCAGAAAACTGCAGGTACACTCCAACTGTTAATTCTACGAAACCAATGCAGTGCCGGATCTAAACCTGCCTGTTTGGAATTAGCTGTTCTCTTGTCCTGTGTTAAAGCTCCAGAGCTACTTCAGAATTATTCCTTGTCATTAGAGACTTCTCCTCAAACTGTTCTACAATAAACTGTGCCTTTGGGTTGTTTGTGTGCTGGATGTTGTGTGCAGAGCTTTTTACAAACAGTCTGTGCTGCAGAGTGAAGTTAGAGAACTTTGTGTTCATCCTACCTGGTTTATCTGCAGGGAAGATTTTATAGTGAATTTTTGTAGTAAAATGAAACTGAATCAGATTTATTGCTGTTTATGTATTTGGTTTACATATAAGTCTGAATTATTTACTTAAGTGGTGTTATTTTTTCATACATTGCATGAAATATTAAAAGCTCTGAAATTCAGTTCGTAATTAAGCTTTGCAACAACAAAACGAAGGCAAATTGCCAAAGAGGAAGTGATTCCATGATTGTCGCTGCCATAAGAAGATAAGCACCTGGGACACTCGTGAACATTTGTGTCAGGCGACGATATGTTGAAATATAAATAATAATGTTACTCTATTGATCTGGTGGGGCAGATAATATTGGCCGCAGGCTGCTAGTTGCAGAGCTCTGTTAACCTGCAGGCGGCATGTTCAACCCAGACAAAAGGCCAACTGTTACTTTTAGTTTTTTATTTCTTATTTCATTCATCTATTTTGATGTCTGTAACTCCTTTCAAACCCCTTTTAAAGCTTATTTTTTGTATTGTCTTATGTTCTTTTGACAATTGGTGTTTTTTCTTTTTGTATTTTATATAGAGCACTTTGAATTGCCTTGTTGCTGAAATGTGCTGTGCAAACAAACTTGCCTCTCCTTGCTGCTACAATCAAACATTACATCGACTTACATCCACGTGCAGCCACAAGTTGTACTTCTCACAGATGTCAGCGATCTCATTTATGGGGTCAAATGCACCGTACACGGTAGAACCAGCTGTGGCGTTCACGAACAGCGGCACGCAACCCTGCAGAATCACCACACGTACAGATTAGAAGGAGAACATTTTGGTAGGTGAGTAAAAAACAAAGAGAGATTGATTCAAAATAAATAACAGCAGAAAAAAAATATAGGGAAGACACCGACCCTCTGTTTGGCGTCAAGGATCTTGGCCTCCAGATCTGCAGGAATGACTCTCCCCCTGAAAGAGCGCAGAGCAGTGCATCTCTATCATGACTCTATACTTAGCATACACGTATTTCATCCAATTTCTATACAGATTGTGGATTGAAATTCCTACAGTAAATCCCTTACCTCTCATCTGTGCTCAGCAGGATCACATTCTCCGTGCCAAAGCCCAGAGCAGCGCCGGCCTTCTTTATGGAGTAGTGGCTCTGTAGGGGGACGAACATTAGGACAATAACTCACCGCTCCTTGAAATAACAGCTCGACTCACGGAGAGCAGAGATTTGGTGAGCTAATTGCTACACGAGCTTTGTCTTTCTGGCTGCCATGGTGTCAGCTGTGCAATTCTTTACGGACAGAAGTAGATGTGATAAAAGCAAAAACGAATCCATTATAATAGCCAATGGCTTGATTCAAATAGACCTACTGATTACTACAGGACTTCTTCAATGGCCTCAATCTGCAGTCACTGAAGCATGGCACCCACTTTATTACGATACTTAAAATTATGTGTGTGTGTGTGTGTGTGTGTGTGTGTTTGTGTGTGTCTGTTCATGGTCACGTACATGCTCGGATGTGAAGAGGACGAGGCGGGGAGCGGCAGACATGCCCTTGGTCTTGACCTCTGGGAAATACTTGTAACGTGCGATCATCACGCTGTACATGTTGGAGATAGCGCCCCCTGTTGAGTAACGAGACGTCACATTATGCACCATGGAGAGCAGAAGGTACGCAAATTTAACATTATCATTAAAGCGGTGTAGGTTCATTGTCTTGTTTGGAAAAGTAATTATATTGTAATTACTTTGGCTGCGGGTGCAGTTATGATGACTCACCTGGTGAAAAGAGGCCGTCCCCCTCTCCGCTGGGCCAGCCAACCATCTCTATCATCTTCTTCAGAGTCAGCTGCTCCATCAACACAAACACTGGAGCAATCTCATAGGTGAACCTGTCAATCACATCATTCACCAAGCCACGCGTCAGTCAACATCACCACAAAGCTTAACATGTACTTTATTTCCCTATATTTTATTTGACCTAATTCTAGTTTTGATTAGTGGAAAAAGTGGTCACGCTTGAATTTCTCTGTCATATTTAGGGTTTTGATTCTTATTCATTTTGACTAATTATTTTACGACTGTGCTTTTATATTGCATGTGTGTTTTTCGTTTGTGAAGAGCATGAGAGAAGTGCTTTTTCCATGATAATATTATTATTATTATTATTATTATTAACAACTGCTTGAATAAAAGAAGGATAAAAGAAGATTATTACGCACACAATGGCAGATTAGAGAGGCCAAATAAATACACACACTCAAACACACACATTGGTTTTTCATTAGCTCTGCGATAATTCCAGCCAGAGAGCACAAACTGGAGCTGGTGCTGACTGGGCTAATTAAAAAGTGTCTGATAGGAGCAGGCAGCAAACATTCATATTCAAATGCCTCCTAAAAATCACTCAGTAGTTTAATTAAAGCACACAAAGCTGTGATGACTATCTGTCAGCCCTGCCAATCTCACTGGTGAGCCTGAATGGGGCTGATTTGATGGTTGAGAGGACGTGTGTGTGTGAGAGAGAGAGACAGAGAGAGAGAGAGAGAGAGAGAAAGAGAAAGAGAGAGAGGGAGACAGAGTGTTTTAAGGAGATAACAGCCTCCGTTGGCCCCAAAACACAGGTATTGAGGAAAGGACTGTGATTATCAGTGTCACTTTCAAGAGAAGAAGGGAAAAGATTAAAAGACAATAACCAATGTGTCAGAGAAAAAACAATAAAATAATTGATCCATAAACGACACAAGTAAGTAGGTTAAATGTGTCACATATTGCCTGAGTCTTGGTTTTGGCTAACTGACCACCCTCAGGACTGATCCCTGTTTACCCTGCGTCTAATGAGGCCAGTTACACAACACTCCCCCACTGCCATCAGCCACCACCACCATCCCCATCTGAAACAACAATAACATTATCTGCTCTCCCCCTTGATTCCTCTCCATATCTTTAACCAGGAGTTTGTAGTTTGTGGTTAGGGTGGCTAGGAGGATGGATAAAAAGCAGTGAATTGCAGGCGCATAAAGAAACCACAGAGGACGACTTAAGAAGAGGAGGGGGGATGTGGAAGCAGAGCAAGGAGAGGGGACAAAGAGGACACACGACAATAAGAAGAAAAGAAAAGATAGAAAGAAA
>NC_084958.1:6290302-6320302 GCF_949316205.1 Platichthys flesus | reverse complement strand
CATGGTTAAAAATCGAAAAAACCTATTAACATATATATATATATATAAACTAGAAATTAGTGCTATACTGTTATAAAGAAACTTAATCTTACATGGATGAACTGCTTTGGAAGTTTTTGAAAAATCTGTTGACTTATTTTCAATTGCATGTGAGATCTGTTATCTCCGTTGGTGTTCAATCCATTAAGTTCTTCTCTTGAGGTGCTTTAAACGCACTGCATTGACTTTGTGTTTGTGAATGACCAGCTTTACTATCGAGGCCTATTATCCCGGAAGCCCGCTTCATTCTGTGGCTAATTGACTGTCTAATGTGGGAAGACGGATCAGTCCGCTAAAGAGTGAGCAGTCTTTTGTTATGACAGGATCACAACACTCTCCATGATGATGGGAGCTGAGTGGAGGGTTTATGTATTTGAGTGTGGGAAAGGAAAACTCAGAGAGGCGCTTAAGTCTGACTTCAACTAGAAAACATGTAAATCAAGAAGATGTAAAATGTTGCTTCTACCACATAATAAGAAAAAAAAGCCCATAATAATCCCATATCTCCCTGTGTGTTTTAGTCACAGCAAAAGAAACTGGCGGCATCGTTTCTGTTCAGAACCAAACAAGACAAATGCACGACAGGGAGGACTCACTACATAAATGATATAACTATGTAGTGCTGGAGCTGACTCATAACAGCAGTGTGTGAGAAGCCGTGCAACACATGTGCTGGTTAAAAGTGGAGCCCACCACTGGCTAACTGCTCCTTGTAGACCAATAAAAAACAAATGCTCGATAGAGCAATATAAAGTAAGAAAAAAGGGAGAAACCCAGCCGACCACTCATCAGGAATATGATGGAGTGAGGCAGCAGGCGGGACGGCAGGAAGAAAACAGGGATGCTCATTAGCAGATAATGGGAGGTGTGAGTGCACTATCATGTGTAATGTGTGGTGATGGAAACAGCCCAGTATGCCCACTATGCTGCTTCTGTTCCATGTGGAGGGCGAAACCTTGTTGTGGTTTGAGCAGGCGGAGGCCACCTCGAACTAACAGCTCCTGGTAGACCTATAAATTTACCTTCATAAACAGGAGAGAGGAAGGGGGTAGAGGAGTGTAAAGGAGGGAGTGGGTGAGGGAGGGAGGCGGTGAGGGAGGGGGTGATGGAGAGAGGGGTGAAAAGACATGAGGACAAAGGAAAGAAGGAAAGGAAGGAGGTATGTGGGACAGATGGAAGGGAGAAGGAAAGAAGGACATTTGATAGACGGCCTTAAAGGGGAGGAAATTAATATGCGTAGATTGAAAGAAATATGCACTCTCCTCTTTATTTACTCTTATCTTACTTACTCCCCCCCACCTGTCCTCTTGTATCCCTCTTCTTCTGATATTGGTTCCTCTATCCTCTCCTTTTCTTATCTTGCTTTCCTTCCCTTATGTCAAATCCTTGTTGTCTCTCCCCTCTTTCCTCTGCTATTCTTATTTCCTTTACCTCACTTTCCTCCTTCCCTTTCCTTTCCTAATTTCCTCTCCTACCTGCTTTTGTTGTCTCTTTTGTCATCCTCTCTTCTATTTCTGTCCTATGGCACTTTCTTCTCTTCAACCCTTTTGTTCCCTTTGCTCATTTCCTTTCCTATCCTTTCCTTTCTGACTGTCCTTTCTTTCCTCCAGAGTTTTCTCTATACATTTTTGAATTTTGTATTCTATAGAAACCATAAAATAAATCTTTGAAGTGCATGGAGGTGAAACTGTGCGTGCCTAGACTGGTTTGATCATTAACAGCGGCTCTACGACTCATTGGAGTGACAGGCCTCGGAGGGGTCACCCACGGCAACCCTTCTCAGCCCCCCTAAAGACGCTTCTTCTAGACAACCTATCACTTCCCCAGATGGTGCCGGGTCATCCAGGAAGTAGGAAGTAGGGGTCGACCAATGAAGAAAGCCGGCCTCGCTTCTCCCGCTGACCCGTGACACCTTCCTCCCACAAAAACAGATGCAACCTGTCCATGTGTCAGTCTCTTTCTCTGTGTGTGCATGTGTGTGCGTGTGCATGCGTGCGTAGATGGGTGAGAAAATCAGACTGGTGTCCACCTGCACCCCCGCCTACCCAGACAAACAGGAAACTTGACCATCATTGTTTAGTTGTGACACACACACACACACATCCACACATACTTGGACCACCAAATGTGCATTTACAGCTGCAACTTTATGACCCAGGCAAACAACACGGAGACAGATAAACAGACATGAGTGACACAGTATTTGATGGTGGATGTCTTTTCAAAATAAACTACGACTAAAGAAGCTATACGCTTAAATGAATTAAAATGAGAGGAAACAGAGTTAGACAGCATGCCATAAAACATCGCATTACCCTCCACAAACTGAGCCAAACTGAGGCGTAAATTTCTCCAAATTGTTTTCCCTTGCCTCCATGCCTCTCTCTCCCTCTACTGCATTCATCATAGCACGAACCCCTGAGATCTGCGAGAGATGGCTCACATGAGGAAAAATAAGATTTGCAGTATATCACGCAATCCCGCCACATGAAAATCTAGTTTTCCTTTTGTGCTTTTTATTTCAATCTAACCTCTATGACTTTATGTTTGAAAGTGTGTGCACACAGTTCTCTGTGTGTGTGTGTGTGTGTGTGTGTGTGTGTGTGTGTGTGTGTGTATGTGTATGTGTGCACGTGTATATTCTGTATGCGCTGTGTCTTTTGAAAGCAGCTGGAAACTTCACAAAAGTGAACCTCCAGCTAAGGCAGTCATCCACTATTAGTTTTACTGTTAAGACCATCAGACTCTCTCTCTCTCTCTCTCTCTCTCTCTCTCTCTCTCTCTCTCTCTCTCTCTCTCTCTCTCTCTCTCTCTCTCTCTCTCTCTCTCTCTCACATACACAGTTCCTGAACTTATGGCCTTAACTTTCTGGATTTTTTCTCTCATCGTATATCAAGTACCATATATCCTATGGGGTACTATAAACGAAAAATACTTAATTTATTTCACGAAGTCAAGACGTCCTAATCCAGAGCTATGGATTCAAGACTCGAATGTCACATTAAACCTGGATTTCCCCCCCAACATCTTCCCAATAATTCACCCGATAAAGTAAATTATGACAAGGTTTAAGTTGCCGTTGTCCTTCTCTGAATGCTGTTTCAGATGTCATTGAGAAGTTGGTATGATGAAATAAAACAATTGCTATTCATGCCTCAAATATCCAAGGTCAATTACGCAAAACCATGAGGCATCTGAGACATGACAAACTCAAACTGATCCCAAATGGGCTTTTGAACCCACATGTCCATCTGTGATCGTCATGATTTGTCAACCCCAGGGAATCTGTGATGCATCCATCTCCATTCTCTCTCTTCTCTTTCCTTTGCAATATCCCTCATTCCTTCTTTAAACTTCTTCCCTCATCTCTCCCCTGGACACAGCATGCTTTGAGCCTCTTCCCCGCTGCCTTTGAACCAAGATCAGAGGGAGCGTTTTGGCTCACCCACACATACACACAAGCACTCACACACCAAACACACACACACACACACGCATCTTCTGCTCATTCAGGTGCAGAGATCTTGAGCAGTTTTGATCGTGAGACTTTCTCTCCGTCCCTCTTTATTTCTCTGTCTGTGTCCCTCGCTTATTCGAACACAAGTACGTTTCCAAACCTGGTCAGATTGAACAATTTGATTTTTTTCAGCTTTACTGACTCCTGCTAATTAATAAGATAAGTTTAACCTGACGGAAAAAAAGAAATTAATGCATCAACAAAGGACAGAAAACGAATTACATTTTAGTCAATTTGTTGGCTTCATGTGAAATTCAATGAGAGGCCACAACATTTAATTCTGTAGTAAGCTCAAGCAGCACTGAGTCTATTTTAAACACCATGTTTTGGACATTGACCTCAATACAAAGCTCCATCAGCAAATCTCTTTCTAATAATATCACTCCTGACAGTTTTGGTTGGAATACAACTTTTTAAACTCTGTGATGGAAATGCAATTACACACACACATAGAGTAATTTACGAGGCTGCATGCAGATGATTATGTAGTTAATATCTTCATCGAAAGGTCAAGTATCCCACAACTTTGCAAAAACAGATTTTTGGCTGCGACACAGCTATCATAACTTCCTGCATGTTGTTATTTTAGGATTCAAGCTGCCAGTTTAATACATTTGAGTTCTTGTTGCTTTTTAGTGCCTGGATTTGTAAATAAATTAAGCTTCAGTGGCTCAGGAGGGAGATAATCCAGGATTCACACGGCTGGCAGTTTGATCCCCGGCTCCTTCAGTTTGCATGTCGAAGTGTTCTTGGGCAAGGTACTGAACCTCAAATTGCCCTTGATGTTTGCACCACTGGTTTGTGAGTGAACACTATGAAAGTACCATCCATTTAACATTGAGCAGATGGAAACGTTCTCACTTTACTGCGTCACATGGCTCCTTGTCTTTACGTTGTTTATTACTGACCCATTTGAGATCCACTCGTTCACAACACTCAGGCCTTAGGTCCTCAGAAACACATCTGCTGAGGCTGCAGTAGGCGGATGTTGAGAAAATCGACAGATGGACAGACAGAGGGATAGAGATAATTTGACTTATTTGAAGGATAATGTCAATAATAATTCCATATATCCACACCATAAATCCTCCAACAGGAAGTAGCACACTGTGTCGGAGGGAGCCAACGTTTGCCTCATTTTAAGATTGGATGGATACACATGGGTGGATGGATGACTGAGCAGCTGAATGTTTAATTTCCATTTTGAAGAAGTTGCAATAAAAGGCAACTGCTGCTATTTGAAAATGGCCACACAATACCACTGGGGTGTGAGTGAGTGAGTGTGGAAGGAGGTAGGAGGGGAACAAGCTTAACTGCTACCTTTTACACCTGCCAGAAGGCAAGTCAACTGTGTTTATACAATATGTACATCTGACATGCACACACACACACACACAAACACGCACACACAGTTACACACAAAGAAAAAGAGAGAAACAGGCACCAATTGCAAACAAGCGCTTCATCAACCGAGCTGCAATTTTGTGTAAATTTCTCCTTAAGGAAACACACACAAACATACACACGCACGGTTGTTGTGTAGAGTCTGCAGCTATCATATAGTTGCTGTCAAAGCCACCGCCAATTATGACCATTAGGGGTCCCATCATGTCACTGGCTGTCCCTACACCACCCCCCCCCCCTGCACCTCCCTCCACCTCTCTCTCAGATACCAGACCCTATAATCTAACCTCACTTTGCTACCATCACACACACACAAACACACACACACACACATTTTCCTTTTTTCTGCCAATCGTTTTTTGTACAAAATGAAAGAGAGAGAGTAAGAAAGACAAGAAAAACAAACTTGTTTCCAACTCCATCTGCCTTTCTCTGGTTTTTATTTCATGTTAAAACATCAGTGAGGATGAATGAGTGTGACCTTGCCTTTTTTTCAACTTTTCATTTTTGTTCTCTTTCATGTTTCATTTGTATTCCCTTTTCCCCATCTAGCCCCAGTGACCGCAGCACATGTACACAAGTGATGTCTGCTTTGTGTGTGTCGGATTGAAAAGGAAATTGCACACGCACACATTGGGACCTCATTGACAGAAATAGACTAACTTTCTGTGGGTCATGGATTGTGTTTAGAAAGTGGCCTTTTGTATGTGTGTGCATGTGTGTGTGTGTGCAGGAAGCCATTAGGGGTCAGCAGCCAGGGGCTAGAAAGTTGTTGAGCCACCTGTTTCAGTTAACAGGTACCTATTAGTTTATGAGTCTAAGCAGTCTGTTTCCTATGAAGAGAGACAGTGTGCGTCAGTTGCTTCTGTTCTCAAGAGATCCTTTAGTGGTGTGTCTGTCAGTCTTTTTTCTACAGTTGCGTGAGAGACACTGAGGGTAAAAACACAGAGTGTCTATCAGCAGTTAAAACAGAAGGAATTATTTAAAAAAATAAGTCAAGGAAGAAGTAATGACAATGCTAAGATCTAAAAAAAAAAGCACAACAATGGGATTTAACCTCAAATCCTCAGAGAGGATCACAACACTGGCACAACACCCCCATGGGGTGATGTCACCCTCGCACACCAACACACACCCGTTCTTTGTCTGCTTCGCTGCAGCTGTAACTGAGAACGGAGGCGTTACTGGAGCCGGCAGCGTCTGCGCCATGTTGCTGCCGCGGCAGTGCCAGGAGCCAACACGTCCTCGCTCGCTCACGTGTCCTCAGCAGGTGACCTACACTGAGGTCACCGCAAGATTTAAACTAGTCACTATTTTCAGGGAGTAGTAGAGCCCAGGAAACAAAATCAAGTTTGAAAATATGGAGCACTCAACACTCAATGAAAACATTTTTTTCATTGAGTGTTATCCCCCCCAATGTATTTTCATTGTAACATTTTTGTCATCTTAGAGATTTTTGTGCTGCGATGGGACCAGATTTATTTCAAGAATAGAAAAAAGCGAGAGAGGACAGAAAATGTATCATGCTTAAGTGTCACAGCAAGTGGTAATAGTTCAATCACACACACACACACACACACACATACGCACACAAACTATCATACACACATATACAGGTGCAACACCCTGTGGTGTCCCATTGTGTGTCATTAGGCCTATCAGGGCCACTCCAGAAGGATTAGAGGACTGTTAGAAGAACACGGTTTCACACTCTTACACTCTCACACACAGACACACAAACCCACACACCCACGCACACAGTGACAGCTCACCACTGGGTCATCTACACACTACTGGACACCAAATCCCTGCTCGTGTGTGTATCTGGAAGCACGTGCCAGTATCTGGTGTATCATGCTGTGACCACTGAGCAAAGATATCAGTGTACCGCTGAGCCCCTTACAGAGCTAATCCATCTCACACTCTCACACACACACACACCACACACACACACACACACACACACAGTACAGGAGCGGATATCATGGTGTATGTTTTGCTGCACTAGATCTATTACATATCTAAGCCTAACCCTAATTACTTTAGTGACAGGTTTTTCTTATTATTCTTTATTTATTGATATAAAGGGGGGGGGGGTGACTAACATGTCTGCTCTGCTTCTTTGAAACACTATACAGAACTTTTATCTATAAAAAAAACACACAACGAAGATAGATTAGCAGCTTTGTGAATCTGCAACGCTCCAGTGTTGACAAATTAACGGTGTAACGGGAGAAATAAAAATGCTGAGTGAAATGGAAATTAAGAGAAAAGGAAAAAGAAGCAGGAACAGACAAAGAAGGAAAGAGGCAACAAAAGGAGCCTTCTTAACTTTCTATTGACGCTGCCTCTTTGAATGAAAACTATCCCAGATGGTTCTTTAAACATAGAGGACTGGACTCACCCACTCAACATATGCACTGACAGTCTGTCTGTCTTTATTCACCCTGTATATTTTATCCCACCTCTGCCTCCTCTTCCCCACCACTTTGGGGACGATTAAGAGAAGACGTAGAGGGGAGAGAGAGAGGGATGGATGGACGAACAGCGGTTAAAGAAAGAGGGAGGCTGGAGGGACAGTGCGGACGTTGTGGAGGAGGGTGCCAATGCAGCGAGTCAGTCAGTCAATGGTTCGGAGAAAAAGCCAACACAAAAGGAGTTGATGTGTGTGGCTCTTTTCAAGGATGGAGTTTTTGTGTGTGTTTGTGCGTTGGTAATGTGTGTGTGTGTGTGTATTAGTGGGGTGGGGGGGGGGGCTACCCTTTTTTCAGGGGTAGTTTGGGGTCGAGGGGGAGGTGGGCTGACAATGGGCTGGAGGGGTTGGGTGCATTAAGCTGCCTTATAGCAAGCTGAGCGCAGTCACCGAGCCAAGGGGCTGGTCATTTCGCTGTTTTCACTGAGGGGGAAAAAAGGAGGGGACGGGGGGAAGAGGTGGGGGTCTCTCTGCTGTGACAATTTCCACCTCTTGCTTTTCTGTGACCATTCTTCTGCTCCTGCCGGGGCCTTTCTTCAGGGTTAATACAGCCTGCAACCCGAGGGTGGGATGTGGCGTGGCTTGGTGGAGGGAAGCGCTCGAAGGCCAAACTAAAACCTCCAGCCCCGGAGGCTTTTACTACGATCAAGAACTGCTGGGGCACTTCAACTGTGACTGAGAGAGAAGAGATGAGCGGGAGGGCTCCATATATTCTGCTCTTTTCTTTTCTTAGCCATTGATATGTTAGATTAAAGACATGCAGGATACAATATATAGTTGTAAAACAAACACCACTGAAAAGAAAACTGTGAATCACTAAAGCTGCTTTTAGATGTTTACTAAACTCCAGACATTCTCCAAAGGGGCTGTATGTGAGAACACAAATGTCAGAGTGAGAAGCTCTTGGGTCTCCTACGTGAGCGACACATCACTCCTCAGTGTTGAAGATGTCTCTAACACGCAACAGAAGGAAATTTGAAAAAAAACTAAAACAATACTCTCGGGATGAGAGTTTTTTGTGATAAGAGCCGACGCCAGTTACGATGTGCTGTAAAACATGCGATATCAGCAGTGGAATTTAGATGCTTGGTCCTGCCCCTGCCTGCTGCACCACCCACCGCCTGAACGCTCCAGAGATTTCTGTGTTGTTGTGAACGCTTCTGAGCGGAGAATCTCCTGCTGCGATGTTCATATGTGAAAGGAAAATCCAGACCTAATTGTGCGGACATTCTCCAGAGTTCATGTAAAGACAAATGTCATTCAGCTCATTTCCATAGAGCGCCTTCAGTGTATTTATGCTACTCAAAACTAACTCCTGTTGAAACTGGTTATTGTATATTATAGAAATGCACCATTGAGCCTAACTGGTAACCAGTTTTAATGATGCAGCCGATCGGTGGAAGTTTCCCCAAACAGCACAAGGCCCAACTTCCTCCATCAATGTGACGGAATGTGAATGCGCCTGCGGAGCACTTGTGGAAGAGAGGAGAGCGACAAAAGACGGAGGGAAACGGCATCAGGGAGAGAAAGACAAAAAAAGAGAGAGGGGTAAAAAAAAAAGGATGAAAGCTGTCTCCACTTTAAAGTGGATTAGGGGCACACAGTCCTGAAACAATGGGAGGTGAAAAATCAAATTAGGCCTCCCCGAAACATCAAACGAGGCTGGGCCAGGAGTGGCTAAGCTTCCTCCGCTGCTAATCTGTTGACTCAATGTGAACGATACACGCCGCCATTCAACACGGAAGACAAGCTGTTCTGCTCCTCTTCGCCTCTGTGTGCCGCGTTGGACTTCTTTTCTCATCTGCCCCCCTGTCCTGACGTTTTTCTGCTTCTGTCCGTTTGGAGCTGAAATCAAGCTATAGGAAACATTGACTCCCGAAGATAATGTATTGTTACTGTTAAAAAAAAAGAATTCCTCTCCGGCTGTCTGATGTATTGTCCCGCTCTCCTCATCATTTCTATTTCGTTCTCCTACACCTCAGCTCGGTTTTGTTCTCTGCTCTCCTGCTGTCACTTGTTCTTTTCCGCTTCCCTCATTGTACAGTTTGTATTCCATATTTATACTCGCTCCCAATTCTTCTTGTTTCTTCTCATCTCCACGCGTCAGTTGTGCTCCACCCCCCCCCCACCCCCCATGTGGTCAGACTACAGACGAATGAGACTTGCTTGGATACATCCATACAGAAAACGCACATCTGAATTCTGTGGGCCACAACTTGTCTTGGGCTGAAGGGGGACAAAAGAGGCCATAGCAGGGTGGGCAACATACAAAACAGCTAGGAAAAATAATGATGTCCTGACTCTGAACATGACAAACTATATGTACTGTGAATGCTTGCTTTTATAACTTTCTATTACTATAACAGCCCAAACCCTTATTTCTATTATTATAATCTTCTCTATATTATACCACCACATTTCCCCCCCATGTTTTGCGTTATAGCATTAATGATACTAAAATTTTCATTCCAACAACATACTTGAACAAAGTAAGAGTTTAGTTGTATGTGTATCCAGAATCACGACCCTTCACTAGACCCCGTCTACGTCTGGGTGTCTATGGGCACCAGAGGTCCCTTGCAAAAAGGACTTTCTCTCCCTCTTCCCCCTCCCACAGTTCCCAGTAAAGAAGAAGAATGCCCCAGCAGCGATGCATGTTCCATTGTTCACGCTCTGCCTCCAATTTGCTCTCCACATTCTGTGGCCTCGGCCGAGACGTTACGCCGGCTTAAGGGACAAATCGCACACACAAAAAGAGGGAGAGAGAAGGACAGAGGTGGGGGGGTGGCAGGGGAAAGATATGGAGAGGGGGGAGAAAGTGTGTGTGTGTGTGTGTGTGTGTCTGAACCCTCTTCACAGCAATGCAATTATGGTCTGCATTTGAAGCCGGTGGGGATTTGTGGCGGCTCCCTCTCTCCCCGCCGCTCTCTGTACTTTAGCGGCGAGGCTAATAGCCATAGCTGCGGCAATTTCTACGGTACATGACATTAACATGGTGGCGCGTCGCCGACAAAGGGGAAGCATTCAAAGAGACTTAGAAAAGAGCAGCGGTCTCGCCTGGTTAAGTAGGCCTCAACCTGCCAAGACGGCAAGACAGACAGACAGCTAGTGTGTTTATTACCCAAGCCACCTAGGGAGAGGAGAGGAGAGGAGAGGAGAGGAGAGGAGAGGAGAGGAGAGGAGAGGAGAGGAGAGGAGAGGAGAGGAGAGGAGAGGAGAGGAGAGGAGAGGAGAGGAGAGGAGAGGAAAGTAAGTAAGTCAGAAGGAGAAAAGCAATAGCATCCGGTGTCCGTCCTCTTCCCCTTTAGCTCTGTCACATGCGACCCTTTAAATATGCACTTCTGAAAAGTGCGGAGCGGCCACATGAGTGAGCAGAACCTTACACCCTTATACCAAAAAAATGAAGTAGACAATTAAAGCGATGCTGTAAAACAACACTATACGGGGAATGTCGCACCAAATAGGATCGTGTTTCGTTTTACATACAAGTAAAATTCAACCCATAACTTGGACCACCAACGACGGCAGCTGCTTGCCCTGGTGGCATCGTCAGTATTCATATAAAGCAGAAAGAGTGTGAATGAGAGTCTATGTGCGAGTGTGTGTGTGAGAAACAGGTGGTCGGTTTTATAATTTGCCACATACAGTACGGTAGCAATGGTTTTGTTCCTCACGCCATCCGATTGTCACCCGGACTAAACTGAGCGGGCGTGACTTTGTGTTGATGCCAGATTCTTCACGGTACCCTCGACGTCAAAATACAACGAAGACTTTGTGCCAATGGATGATCGTGATTTCAACCAGGGTGCAAAGGGTGTGAGCATAATCCAGATGTCATGTCTTGCATGCTGCTGTTTGTGGCCTTTCTCGGTCCACAACAGAGGATCGGGTGCAGCAGAGGAGGTTTTTCATAGAACATGTCCACATAAAAAGTTGCATTAAAAGGGGATTTTGTCCTAAAAATATCTGATTATAATTTAAGTATTTTGTATCTATGGTTCTCAATGGTCCATTAAGCAGCTCAGTGGTTTCTTCACGTCTGATGCTATTACAATAAAATTCCCTTAGGATTTAAACTTTTTTCATCATCCGAAAGATTAAGTCAAGTTTACTACAACTAGGTCTAAATCATCATAATTAATAAACTCTGAAAACACAGACGCATGCACGAACACACACACACAAACTTGGAGCAGGATGTGCGAGGTAGGGATGGGGGCAAACGAGCAGAAGGCAGGAGTAAGTCAGCAGCCGCGGGTTCCACACAAAGGCCGTTTGGAAAAAGAGAAAGTTAGGAATCACAAAGAGAGAAAGAAATGCAGGAGCAAAACGGCTGCCTAGACACAGAGGGGGGAAAGAGGGTAAACTCCCAGCTTCACACACACACAACACACACACACACACACACACACACGCAGGCACGCAGGCACACACACAACAAGGGAACCCCCGCTCCATTCAAAAGACCATCTGTGGCTGAAATGTATGAGTGTGGTGTGTGTGTGTGTGTGTGTGTGTGTGTGTGTGTGTGTGTGTGTTTGTGTGTGTGTTTGTGTGTGTGTGTGTGTGTGTGTGTGTCTGTTCAAAAACATTTCTGTTTTAATTCTTGTGCCTCCCGAGTGGGCGGAGCTGAGGGGGGGAGGAGGGGAGGAAGGGGGGGGGGGGGGGCAGCGTGAAAGGTCTTGCCTCTGCGTCCTATCAGTTTCTTTCAGGGGCAAAAAAAAAGGGAAGACCGTAAACAAATAAATGAGAGATACAGAGGGTGTGAGTGTGTGTGTGTGTATGTGTGTGTGTGTGTGTGTGAGAGAGGGCCCCTATAACAGAGGGCTAGCTACACAGCCCAAATTACACGGGGTGAGTTGGACGGACACAGCTATTTTGGAGACAAAACCACTCTGAAATTTGGCATTAGAGACACACAGAGTGACGAACCGGGACGGACATTTAGGGCCAGTTCAGGAAATCCACCATGTCCCACTTGTTAGGAAAATACACGGCCAATGCTTTTAATGCCAAATTAGCCTAAAATCATTTTCAACCATTGCTGTGCGACGAAATGTCCAGATTTGGTTCGTTCAAATTAAGATGTAGAGATTGAAAAATATCTGAATTCTTTGATGATTATATTTAAGACTTACAATAACAGTATCATAACATCGATTAGTGGTTTGTGGTTGTTAAACAGTGGTCTTTTTGTACTTGTTTTTTTTAACACTGAAAAAATATCAGCAATATTACTCTCCCCAACCCCTACTTTTTTATCATCTTATTCCGATATCCCCTATTAACGTCACTACTTACTGCCCCTTTAGTTTAGTATAAGTTTACTTGTTCTATCAGGCTCTGCATATATACTATAATATTTATATATATATATATATAAATAATATGTATGCTTTTTATTTTTGTTTTCAAAAATGTATATTGAAATATTTGGCAGAATTAAAATGTCCTCATCATAAAGAGATTCTCAGATCTTTGGTAAAGGTACATTTTTGGATTTATAGTTTTTATGTTGCATTACACATTTACATTCCTCTGAAATTGTATCATAGAAAAAGGAAGTATCCTTGTTTTTGTGTTTACCTCTTGCTTCACATCCTCCCTCTTCCTCCCCCTCTGTTGTTGTCTCCCTCTCTCCAGATCAAGTGCCTCCGATTCATTTGCACCCCCCCTCCATGTCAATTAATTAAGTGTGCGCTTTTCTTCGGCCGTGCACGCCAATTAGCATGAGATAAATATGCATTAGCAGAATTATCTTGTCTTGTCGTTTAACAGCCCCACCAGCACCAACCATCGCCCTACCCCCCGCGCCCCTGATTTGATGTTAACGCTAATTTGCATCAGGAGTATTTTTTTTTTTTAAATGCGTGTTAATTAGACCCAGGTATTAGGCCCTACCTCTGTGCGGGACCCGAGGAACGTGTTCAAGTGCGTTCACAGCCAATGGGAACCTGACATATTTTAATTAAAGGGTATAAATGAGCTGGAGGAGAAGTGTATGCATATTGTACAAGCATACGGCAAAAGAGAAGACTTAATTGTATTAAGATATTATTTAAATCTTTTGTTCAATACTATTGTTAGTCGTTCCTTGAGAGGAGTTTTTATACCTTTTTACAGTTCCATTTAAAGCATAGGAACAGGCCACTTATACAACTGAGAGATGGGATCCCTTATGATGGCAGTGGCCTCTTGCAAACTTCTTGCAAGATAATCAAATAATGGGCCCAGAAGTCGATTTTCTCTAATAGGCGTAGGGGCAATTCAAACGATAGACTTCAGAGCATTACATCACTCACGGTGCACTCTGACAAGCCATTTACTGACAATGAATTACCTCACTGCTCATAAAAACTAAACTAATGTGAAATATCACATATTTTAATCAACTTGGAGGAGGTCGAAAAAGTGTTGCTCTCCTCAAATAGTTGGACCAAGGCCGGACATTTTGGTGGCGAGCCTTAATTAAATTAGCGTGGGACAGTATTTGATTTGTGCCCATTAAAAAACTCCGGGCGGGTTTATGGCGGGATTTCTTAAAAAGTATCACAGGAGGTTAACGGCTTGTAGAAAAGCAGCTTGCAGTTTTTTTTTATTTTATTGCGTTCGGACATTGTTTTATTATCCAAAACTAAATTCAGCAGAGTGATTCTTCAACAGGTTCTTGAAGGGGCGGTGTTAAATCAAAAGAGCTTCATGTAGAGGACACAGAGCTTCATTTAGCATTTTCTGTAAAACTGAAGGAGGTGAGGATGGATTAGGTGTCTGCACCTAATACTTGCCGTAGTACAGACAGAAGATTCACTTACTTTTTAAGAAATCCATTATCTGGTAATATTTTAAAGAGATAGCTAACCGAAGAACTACTTTGTGAACTAGATGATTTTTTTAAACTACGCAAACACGGTTTAATCATATTTTAATATTCTAGCAACTTATGTGAATGTCAAATATTTTTTACTCATTTATCAAAAGGATTTAATAAAATTAGTACATTTATAAAAAGTGCACGGTGCTAGAGTAAAGAGTGCTTCTGTGGGGGAATATTTTCAACTGCGGATTCATACAGAAAAGTGGGTATTTACAATTCAAGGTGGGTTTATACAGTAGCTGTGCTTTTTCACTGACTTTTGGACAACGATGGAGCTACATGGCACAAGAAACTATTTCTGAAGAAGTTGGAAAAAGAAAATGAAAATTTTTCAATTCATAGCTGTCTTTAAGAAAATGTGTGTACATCATTACATAACTGTATAAAATACAAAGTTGATGGAAGAATTCCAAAGAATCAAAGCTGTAAATAATGTTTTATGACCCAAAGTCACATCAGCCCTTCCACTGGATTTGACAGGGTTTTCCGGGAGGATGAGAATAAGACAGAGAGAAACAGAGAGAGAGCTTCATGAAGTCAAATAATCCCTCGCTGACCGGAGCTGCCTTGCTGAGCACTAAATTCTCTCACATAACAAAGCCTGAATGCCTGAGAAAGAAAGTGCGGAGCGGCGTCAGTGTCTGTGGGTGTGTGTGTGTCCATGACACCTCTTGTTTCTTGACCCCATGGAGCCCTCGGTCCAAGCACAGCCACTCAGACACAAGCTGACAGGACCCCCCACCCTCTCTCTCTCTCTCTATCTCTCTCACCCTAACCCTAACCCTCTCTCTCTATCAATTATCATTTGTCCAGATTGAGCATGCATCATCTGCCTCTACTTTAGCCGACGCACTCACTCAAAATGCAAATTTCAACTGCGCAATTTTTCTTTATTCTAATTGTCAGTTGGTGTGTGTGTGTGTGTGTGTGTGTGTGTGTGTGTTCTGGGAAAGCAGGGGGTCTGTCCTTACCATTCATTGAAAGAAAAGGAGCTTGTCAGCATTATCAGCATTCCCTCTCCTAACCAGGGGCCATTTAGTGACTCGCACTCAGGGAAGTGGACCCCTGACTCTGAAGAGACAGTGCCTTGCTCAACATGACAAATGTAAATTGTCTTTTTGCAAAAACAATTTGATTAAATAGGCATTCTCTGTCCTGTTTTTACTTTCTTCGATTACTCCGGTATGAAGACTAAAGAGTGTTTAGTGTGACGAGTGTGACGATGCAAACAGCCTTGTCACATACGCAGTAACGGATTTATTATCTGTTACCAATCATCTAAAAATCATGACTTTTGGAAAGTTAAATATAATGTCTATAACCTGTCTTAAAGGTTATTTTTATTAATATGTGTGTCAGGAGAAAGCACAAAAAACATTTGAAGAGAAAGAAACTGGGAGGCGTCGGGCGGACAGGGCAGAAGGGATGGGTCAGTGTGTGTGTTTGTGTGTCCGTCTATGTGTGTGTGTGTGTGTGTATGTGGGGAGGGGGAGGAGGTGGGGAGTCAATGTCTGAAAGAGGGGTGCCTAATGGAAGCTGAATGCCACCACCCAGTAGGCCGTGAAATCAGAAACCCTTGCCAACAAGACAGCCACCCGCACACCAGCCGTTGCTCTGTGTGTGTGTGTGTGTGTGTGTGTGTGTGTGTGTGGCAGGTCTCGTCTGGGGAATGCGCAGTCATGCAAGGTATCACCCAGCTCCTCCTCCTGCCACCTCCTGTTGCTCCCTGTCCTCCTCCTCTCTCCTCCTGCTCTCCACACCACTTCATGTCCATCTTGCATGTGTCTACATCACTGCTCTGTTATTTCTCAGTGCGCCGCAGGTACTGTGTTCGCTCTGTATTCCAAACTAATCTTCAAAGTTGTGTTTTAGCATTAGATTAGCCGATCACACACTTAAGCATGTAGACACAAATAAAAGGAAATGTTTGTGATGATATAACCTTATATTAAAAGCCTCAGGTTTAATTTCAGAATGAACTCTTGTACATTCTTCAAATGCTTGTTAAGCTGAGCATGTTTTATTTTGCAAATCAATTTATGTAATTAAAGGTTTTTATATAGCTGTGTAAGAGGAAATGCTTCTACACTGGGACATGTTCCATTGACATCTGATCTTTAAAATACCTTTTAAACCCATTTCCTTTTTACCCAGTGTGTAGACGGGTAAAAGTAGAAATGCACAAAAATACAAGACACTGTTGTTTGCATGTTAAATGTCCGTCACTTTATGGTTTTCAAAAAGGTACAAAAATAAATACCCCCTCTTCCTCACTGTGGCGTTCCTTTTCTCTCCTCTTTTCTTGGTGTCTCGGTTAGCGGGCCTGATTACCATGCTGCCGGTGACTTTTCCCATCTCGTCTCACTCTCACTCTTTCTAAAGGGTACTTAATAAAATTCTGAGACTGCTCTTCGTGTGTGCGTGTGTGTGTGCGTGCGTGTGTGTGTGTGTGTTTGTGTGTGTGTGAGAGAGAGAGTCTTTTCCCTTGTTTTGTTTCTCTCTTTCTCTAAGGGGTACTTAATAAAATCTGAGCCCTGCGGGGCCATGTCACAAAAGCATGGCACATCTCCCTTTCTCACATGCACACACACATGCCCGCACGCACACACACAGCCACTTAATTTCCATTAGAGAAGAAGAACGCGAAGCTTTCACAAACTAATGTCTGGGTCTGTAGTTCATTCTCAGTCCAATTTACCAAAGTATATAGTTTGGTCAGACAAAGAGAGGGAGAGAGAGAGAGAGAGAGAGAGAGAGAGAGAGAGAGAGAGAGAGAGAGAGAGAGAGAGAGAGAGAGCTGAGGGGGTCAATAGATTTGACGTTTTTGAAATGTTGGAATAACTTTCCCATTTGATTAAAGGTGCACACCAAAAAAAGATAATAGTCTTGTTAATTGATTTGTATTTTATAAATCCACCTAAATCAAGTAAAATTATTGATGCAAAGGAGCCAATCAAGGTTTTGTTTACTAAAAAAAAGTGAAATGAAATATTGCCTATGGCGATCATGTTTCATTATGCATGCGTCATGTATTGGCACTTGTCAGACATGTTTGCCAGACTCGGCAGAAAGAAGAAAAATGTTTACTCTGTACCTCTCTAATCATTTAGGGGGTTGAGGGAGTCGTCGGTAACGACCCAATATGGGCTCCCTTCCTGTTCGAAGACTAATGGCTTTAGTATTAATGAAACTCTTTTCTTTCTCAGGATGAGAAATTAATTAAAGATAGAGAGGGAGAAGGAAGATATTAAAAGTTTAAGTAGGGCTAAGTAATTAATTACCCACTCAGAAAGCATCTGACAAAGATAAACTCGTCCAAATTAAGATTTGTTTCCGCTTATATACTGCCCGCGCTAGTACATAACAAAAAGTAGGATCATACGTGGAAGAAAGACATGGAGGGAAGAGATGGAAACAGAGGAGTGTCAAGAAAGAAGTTGTGGAGGAGGAAGAATAGTAGGAAAGGAATAAAGGAGAAGACGAAGAAAATAGAGTATGTGTGTGTGTGTGTGTGTGGGGGGGGGTGATCAACGGGAGGGAAAACAACTGTATGGTTGAAAATAATATGAGACAAAAAATACAAAAGTGGTAGGGAGGGAAGTAAAAACCCACAGGAGGAAACAAGAAACATATTTTGGATTAAAAAAGAGAACGATAGAGGAAGGGAAGGATGGCAGGTGTTAAAGATGACAGGCAGGTAGAAAGAAGGAAGCGGAAATGAAAGGAAACAGAAGAAAAGTTAAAAGTAAGGGGGAAGAAATGTTTAGGGATCAGAAAAATGAAAAAACAAATTAAGTAAAATGATTAACTGATCAGGCGCAGCAGGATCGAAGACGCTCCGTCTCACCTTCCTCTCCTCTCTGCGCCTCCTCCCTCCCTCCTCCTCCTCCCGTCTCTCCTGCTCTCTCACTCAGCCTCCCCTCCCTGCTAAATTATTCAGGGCCACTTCTGCAGCATGCTTGATTAAGTTTTCATTTCTGCAAATTACCATTCGGAAACGCGCCACGCTCCTGAATCACATAACCACTACAAGCTACAAGACTGTTTACCTGCTGTTACACAGAGAGAGAGAGAGAGAGAGAGAGAGAGAGAGAGAGAGAGGGAGAGATATGAAAAGAGAAACAAAGGCAGCATAAATTATTGCATAGTACCTTAATCATTTCTTTGTATTGTTGTGATCATTATATATGGTGAACTGCTTTGTCAACACGGTTAATTCTTTGACAGGCGTGCCGTGAAACATCTTTCAATTTAACTGCAAATTACACGAGCGGAGGCGGAGGCATGATGAGGGAAACAGAACCCTGGGAAGATAAATAGAGGTAAAGAGAGCGTGCGGGAGCGGCGAGGGCTGCTGTTCAAGTCTCTAATCTACTGTACATACATAGTGATGTACTCTGATTGCACAAACAGTCAATAGGTCCCATTAGGAAGAGCAATGAGAGGGAGGCCAAACATTTCCCACCCAGTTAAACCCCCATTACTGTGCATTGTAGTCACTTTTCAACTGTGTGAAGTGTCCGGGGCAAGAAATCTGCAACGCAACTGAGAACACTGTCCAATGGCAGATTGGTGCACTTCTCTATTGGGAGGAAACGGATGTGGAAGTGGAATTCCAAATTTAAAGCTGATACTTGCAACATAAAAGTGGATTTTAATGATGAACCTGCAGATTAGGGTCAGAATAATTGTTTGGATCTTATGTGGAAAAGGGCAACGCCTCGCTAACACTTTGTATTTTCAATTCCACAAGGTAATAACATGTGCAATGTTCAGTTACAGTTACCCCCAAGTGTCCGAAAGTCAATTAAGGCAGTTTTATATGGAAATACAAATTTATTTGCAAAAAAGTTGTACTTCATCAAAGATATTAGAAGAATTATATCAAGACATTCCATTAACTGGACGGGTAACACATCCTTTCCCCTCATCAAACAGATCAGGATCAGGTTATTTTTCATTGATGATGGACTGAATGAACCCCGGCAGAGATCACTGCAAAATCCCTCGAAACTGCATCGAGTGCAAGCATGTTCTTTCATACCTTCAAATAATACAGCAAGATGGTAAGTGGTAAGTTGGAGCAGAGTAATTGTCCTCTCGGGGCTCAATTTCTGTGGCTTCCTGCAGGGCATCCTGCATGCGTAACAGCGCAACATGACTATGATCGGCATCTTGAGGGGATCCTCTGGGGCAACATAAGCGGCAGTTAGGGAAATGATGGTGGTTAGGATAAGAAACATGCATGTTTAGGGCCAGGGGAGGCAGTGGGAGATGGGTACATACAGTCAGTTGTGTGTTCGTGTCCACAGGTGAAATCCCACAGTAAGAACTTCGTTTTCAGGTGCATGTTATGATAAGGGAAGGGCAAGGTCCCTGCGGGGTCGAGGAATACGACTGTGGCTAATGCATATGTTCACGTGAGCGTTCTCAGTGTGCAGGCATGTGTGTGTGTGGTGTGGGTAACATAATGGTCTCTGAGGCAGCAGGTAGAGAATCCAGCTCTTGTGAAGGAAAGTAATAAATCCCACAGAAAAATTGTACTATAGACCCCTGCAGAAATTACTCTGGAATTATAAGTGCAACCACACACACACACACACACACACACACACACACTCTCTCTCTCTCTTCCTTTACTTATGCCTCATTAGCACTAATATTGGTTCACGTATAGTTAATTTATTATAGTGCATGTCTACAGATGGCTAATCAGCAGCAGGCCACAAAGGGCCCCTCTGTGTTTACAAGATAAAGAACACCTTCAGAACATATATATATACACACACACACACATGCACACACACAAACACACACACATGCATACACCTGTAGCATACAGATAAGCATCCGCCTGTGAAGATAGAAACAACAGGTTCTGATTTACTACTTTGGATAACTGCAACAAAATGCCTGATTATGCTCCTTCACTGTGTGTGGTTGTGTGCGTGTGTGTGTGTGTGTGTGTGTGTAGGCAGTTGATTTGTGTGGTCTCTCTGATGAAAGCAATCTGTCACTGGGTGGCTACGCTTGTGTCAGCCGCTATCATGTGCGGCTGCATCTGTGCGTATTGTGAGCATGGCGCGTAAAGGTTGCATCATGGATTTACGGCCGTCTCCCATGGCGAAACATGCAACACGGTTCTTCCTGTAGCGGCTGACAATGGACGCCGGATTAACGGCCCGCCTTCAGCCTTCTTCCTGTCTTCCCCTCCCTCCTGTCTCCCTCGCTCTCTGCCTCACTGTTTCTCTCTGCTTGTTAAAATCCGGCTCCTAATTGGTGCTTGTGGAGCCTGGTGATATACTATCAGCTATCTCTCTTACACATGCTGAAGAAAGGGAGACATTTATTTTACTGGTCTCTGGTCCTCGTCTTTTCTTCCCCGTGACGCCTGGACAGTGTCTGATTCCTTATCTGCACTGCTCCCTCTCTCGCCGGGCTTTGTTCCTCATTTAGCCCAATTGCTCCTTTTCTTTCTGCTCGCCTGTTACTATGTCAAATTAGTCCACGTTAAGAGCAGCGTTAGCAGTGTGTCACAAAACTGCAGCCTCCTCAACCGTTGCGTTGGCACAGCATAGGCGATTCTGCCAATAAAGTGCAGCGGCGTGCAACAGCATTTTCTTTCCTGTGCTCCACTTTGGGAGCATCATTCGGCGATGTAGCGTTTGGGCAAAACAAATAGGCATTAGCGTTCTTATTGAACATTTTGTGACACATATTTGTAATGTTTGCTGGTCAAGTAACGTAAAATTAGAAACTGTTTTGTCATTTTATTGCTCAAGTGGAAACTGAACTCAATCGTAATTTTATCAACTACAGAGAGCAGCAGTATTATGGCCAGAAGCACGAGATCACAATTTATGCACGATATTTCAAACAAAACATAAATCTGTTTCTTGTTAGGTTTTGAGAGAATTTTGGTCGATCAAGTCAGTAAGTACCGAAGAGTAACACCACTTTGTCAAAATTAATAATCACCACCAATAAACAACAATGTCATCAGCAAAGAACCGGTTGTGGCCTGGTAGCACAGAAATTCATCAAACTTCAATGTAGGTGTTGGACACCAAGTAATCAGAAAGTACCCTCACACTGGAATCAGGGCTGCCAACATGGACACAAAGTCATTAAAGTGCTCAGAACCATCCACAGGGACATGAAGAGTGACCACCTGCTGGAAAAGAGGCTGTGAAATGGGCGAATGCTCCGGTGCAAGCAAACAGACTTGAGCTGATTCGGACTGACGCTGAGTGTGATCATCTGTTTGTAATAACCATATTATTCCTACAAATGTATTTTGACGTGACATTTTATCTAGTAAATGTTCCACAAAGTAGCTGTAATCATTTTTATCTCACTCTTAGTGTGAGCGGTGCATTTCTACACCTCTCCCTCTCCCTTTGCCCGGCTCTCCTTCTCTCTCTTTCCCCCTTCTGTCTCTCTCCCGGTGCTGAGGCCATAGATCTCTCTAACAGGCACTATCTGCAGCCCTAAGCCCTAATGAGGCATCATAAGGCGAACAGTTTGCAGCAGCACCACGCTCCTCTTTTATTTGCCAAACCATATCTCTTCCTCTCCCCCCCTCCCGACTGCCCTCTCCTCGTCTCTCAATTGCTCTATCAGTCTGCCCCGCTCACCATATCTCTCCCTCTCTGTCTCTTTCTTCCCCTCATTCCCTCCATCTCCTACTGTTCTCTCACCCGCTCTCTCTCTCCCTCGCTCTGCCCGCCATTGTGTTTTATCTGTCTTCTCATTCACCCGTTGAGCTCCCGCTCCCCTCGCGCTGTCGCGGTGGTTTGAATCATATCTGGCCGTCTACATATGCTAAAGCCTGTGTAATTACAGCACCTCTTAAATAAAGACACGCTCCTAAAGCTGTCAGCTGGAATCACAGCCAAACAAGGCAGGAGGGGCCTCCCAGCAGCAACAAAGCTGTCATAGATAGCTATGGATTTATCGCGGGCAACAATGAGGGGAGAGGGAGGGAGCGAGAAAATATATTTCACACATTGTCTGAGGTGGGGGGGGTGCTTCTCCGTCACTGAGGGCCGATGCGATACACATCTCCATGCATTGCCAACAAGCCAATACATTAGATAGAGATATGAAGCAACTATTAATGCTGTACGATCCATACCTATTGCAATGACAGGATTTGATTCAATGCAATACAATGTAATGCTATGCAAAAGAATGCAATAGTTCATATGATTTAATGTGGTAAAGATGGTTTGGTTTTATTTCTTTGGGCTTTTCTTTAGTTACTTTCTAAGGAAATCTGCCTGCCCCGAAATGACATTGTGTTGACACTTTTTATTCAAACAACATATTTGCACTGTTGACTTGTGTCAGTTTGGAGGAGTTCACAGAGAGGAGAGGGTTATATAAACATTTTCACAACATTCCAATGGAATGACTGGAATGAATTTCCTCAGAACATTGACTATGTTTCATTTGCGCATGCTCCAGGTACAAAATGTCCACCTAATGGAGTGGAATGGAATGGCATGGGAGATCAGGTACCTAGGCCGACGTGCACCCTCTTCAGTGTGAGTTGAACCTTGGGCATTAGGTACCGGTACGAGTGTGTATCTCTTAGCGCAGAGGGCAGAAAATATGCTCAGCCCTTTACAAGCAATGTTTTAAATGTAGTTCCATGGGAAGATTTCCACTTTGAATTGAGTGAAAAATGTTTGAGCATCAGAATATAATGTGATAAAGTATTGCTCACTTGACCCCATTTCTCGGCGAAGACTGAAAACACTGCATGGATTATCAATCCCTGACATAATGACAGCTCTTTAAAACAACAGTCTCCATTCGCTTAGAGATTTCCCCCCCCCACAGCTAAACAAAGACGTCCATTCAAGCCTTACACGTCTCCCTGACCAGAAACTCCTCCTGCCTGTCCCGATGTAACAGCTAAAGTCAATATTATCCATGCGTCCGTGCTTTTCGGGATGACGCTCAACAGCTCGGTATATCATCTGCCTGTCTGTCCTTGAACCTGCCCTGACTACACCTAAATGAGAGATCCATGTGATGGGCTTCTGCTCTGTCTTCTCTGCTTCCTCCGTTTTAACTAACTCCTCCACCTCCTTTATTTTGCAAAGGCCCCATCTGTTCCTTCTTCTATTTGACTCACCACTTCTATTTCTCTTCCCCCTCTCCTTGTAGGACTTCTCAGGCAACACCGCCCATGAAGATACCAATCCTTCGACCATCATCCCCACCTTTTACTCATGTTTATTTCCCCAGACTCTTCCACCTTAGCTTTTCTACCCTTTACATGTCTCTGTCTCCTCTGCATCCTCCCACTCACTTTCCTCCTCTTCATCCTCCTCCATCCTTTTCCCTCGCTCACCCCATTTCGCCCTCTCTCTTTCTGTCCTGACTTCTGTAATTCATCAGAGCAAGCAGCAGTACAGATTGATCAGCCTCTAAAGGCAGTGCTGTGTGTGCTGCTGATGTAGCAGTAACCTCCACTGAATAGTGAGCAGTGTGTGTGGGTGTGTGTGTGTGTGTGTGTATGTGTGTGTGACCGGCACCGGGAGAAAGTGGAGGGGACATTTTTTTAAATGTATTAATCGTTGTGGTAACAGGGGATGAGAGTGGTTGAGACAGGCCCATCTTTTGAGAGAGCGACCATATGTGACACATGCACACACATATGCCCACACTTACACACACACACACACACACAAAGCTGCATTCTAATATCCCAAGCGTTCAGCCCAAGTACTTTACACCCCTATCAGCCAACACACACACACACAGACACACACAAACACACATACAAACACCTAGGATGTAATCCTCACTTCACACAAAAACACACATCACCATTGGGAAATACAAGGCAATTTATCACTAATCACTGGACTCCCTAACTTTGTATTCATCTGGATTTCCTATGATTAATAGCTCTCCGCCGCAAACTTTATCTCTGAAAAATGCGTTTGAGTGTGTGTGTGTACGTGTGTATGTGTGTGTGAGTGTGTGTACTTGGGAGTAAGTGCTCCAAAGTACAAGCAGACATAAAGCAGTGTTTAATTGTTTGGGGAGAGTATGTTGGATTAGCAACGATTACTCCTTCTATTGCATCTTTCGACTTCTTTCTCTCTTTTCCCCCCAATGTGCTGTGCACTCCATCCGACAGGACATGGCATGCGGAGGGTCGGGTGGGGGTGGCTGGGGCAGAAAGGCAGAGCGGAAGGAGATACTGAAGCAGGTCTTTGGTGCTTTTCAATTCCTTTCGTTCTCTTTTATCTATTTATCCCTGTTCTTTTGCGACCCGTCTAATGCATGCGATCCATGCAGATTGCTGCAGAAATAAAGGAAAGCGATAAAAGGCAGCCTAAAAAGGTAATTGGCTGTTGCGAAGGCGTCTCCAATCAGTCAATACTGCTGAAGATCTTGACGGATATTAACTGGATCAAATTCTGTTCGGTCTCTGTTGTGTTCAACTGATTTTTTACAACTCCAGGCCATTAAAAGATCGCTCAGAGTCGCTGGAATAATTAGAAATCTTTCTATTAACTCTCACCACTTTGGCTTGCGTGTGGCCGAGCTTTCCGCAAGACCAGAGAGGATGAGCTGGTGGAGGAGGAGGAGGAGGAGGTGGTGAAGCGGAGGGAAGAAGAGATGAGAGCAAAGCAGGAGGAAGAGGAGGATAGGGATGAAGGCAACAGAGGAGAGGAAGCAGAGGAGCTGGCGAGTGGAGGAGAGGTGACAAGGCGTCAGGGACAGACAGGCATGAATAATTTATCAACACTTCTGATGGACAGATTAGGGGAAAAAATGAAGAGAGATGAAGCGAGAGAGAGGGAGAGAAGGGGGAGTAGAGGAAGCAAGATTGAAAGCAGAGGAAGGGGAGGAATAAAATGACAAACAGAAAAGAGAAAGAGAAGAAGAAAGCAAGTGAAGGGTGGAGGGGCCACACACTGGAGCTCTTTGATCCTAACAAACCCCTCTCACCCTGACACCACCATGCCATCTGTGGCCCGCACTGTGTGTGTGTGTGTGTGTGTGTGTTTGTGTGTGTGTGTGTATGAGTGTGCGTGTGTGAGAGAGAGGAAACAGCAACAAAGGAACATGGAGATAGAGGAAGCGGATTCAGAAAAGCGGAATATTGTGTTTATGTTTAGACACAAAATCAAATTTGTGCTTCTTAATATTTGTTGCACCTTGTTTTGTTTTAAGTCTCTCTTTAGTCAATCTTAAAATAAATAAGTTCACTGAGTGTGCTATAAACAGGCTGTGATGGCATCTAGTTAAATGCAAACACGAGAAGGACAGAGAAGAATATGGAATACAGATATTTTGATTTGCTCCTATCCAGTAATTTAATCTACAGAGGAAATAATCCTAATCTTTGATTTAAAAGAAAATACAACAAAAACCTATATATATATATATATATATATATATATATGCATGATGTTTCAAGGCCGCAGACCAAACACCACATTTTACTGAATAGGATCATACGTGTCTTATAAGTTATACATCACAGAAGTTGTCATGATGCTCTGTTTAGGAAACACATATAATACCACACTGTGGGTGTGGTGCACCTTTTAATCAACGGGCGTCTGAATGTTTAATCAAGGCCTTGGTTAATTTGTCAACCCTCTGTTCAAATGCCACAATTAGCATTCCGACCACTTATGTGTGTGTGTGCCACCTCACTGTGTGATGTGTGTGTTGACGGGAATTATGAACACGGTGATGACAGGACAGAGGTGCTCAGAGTGCCCTCAGATGCTACAATGCATTAATTACTTCCACACACACACACACACACACACACACACACAGACACACACACGTTGTGCAGACAAACTCCGCCTGTCATCTCCTTTTATATCTGTCTTTGCTTTAGACACAGAGCACCTGTCTCTTGCACACACACGCACACACGCACACGAAACATACAACAAGATGAAGTTCGTCACTCGCCTTCACCTGCTCTGACTTTCACATGTTCTTTTTGTCCTCTCTCATTTTCTCTTCCTCTCACTGCCGCGGCCTCTTGGTGCACCTGCCTTTCATTATTGCAGCCGGCACTTTTCAGCTTATACCACTAACTGTGTTTGTATGTGTGTGTGTGTGTGTGTGTGGGGGGGTGTCAGTAGGGGCAGGGTCAGCATGCGGCCTGTCGACATTATGCTTCAGCCCTTAAACGCTGTAGACAACAACCCCACCATGTAGGAGCCTTTACCTCTCCCTCCACCACACACTACCGTCCTGCACACACACAATTTGCCATGACCAGTTGCCCCCATGTGACCAGCACTTACCGAAGATTCACACTGCGCTGGCCGTGCCAGGTCACCAGACATGAGACCTGTCAGTGAGCACACATCCACACGCATATGTGCAACAAGCCTCTCTGACATTGATGCAAAGTCAGTGTTGCGTTTTGTCTCATAAATATATTTTACTTTTGTTGGTAAATTCATGTTTGGATCATTTCAAGGTGCATCAAACAATATTTGTATATAAAATATTTGTGTGTATACTTCCACCAAGACGGAGAGATCCTCTTATAGGAGAAAAAAAGAAGCGGCCCAATAATCAGAATTATTTAATATTCACAAAACATGGTTAGAGGAAGTTTGATGTGTTCTTCCAAACCAATGAAAATGTTTCCTCCTTGGCAGAGGCAACAAACAGACACAGGCGGAGGTAACGATTATCACCAAACACAGACGCTCCTCTCGGCTTGATGGAGCATACTAGCATCTTGCGGCTCATTGTTTTGGTTTTCTGATTATTTAACCTCTTGGTTCCCTAAAGCCAGCAAGTGTTACTTTGCCGGCACCAAAGCTGGGACAGACCAAGTTAGCAACTAGCTGGTGAACGTAGCTTTGCATTAGGCAACTAAAGATGCAGATAAGATTTCCCTCAGGAGACGAGATAGTGCAACAAGGACCATGAATAACAGACCATCAGTCAAGAGAATGAAAGTCGTCTCATATCTTCTGTATATACGTAACTGTTTGCTATCACATTTGCTATATCATCTGTGCAGAGTATTTACAAAAATGTTGGCATGGACCATGGACTTCACAGACTTTGGCAACTCACAGCCGGGGGCCATTAGTTAGCACCATCTTCAGTGTGATTTGGGAGGTCGATTTTAATCTTCCCACCGCTGGCCTTCAGGTCCTGAGCCAGACTTTGCGCGACACTGCTCTGACAATTACATGAAAGTACACACTGGGTCCCTAACAGTCAGCAGATCCCTGACTGGTGTCGTCCCATAGGTCATTAGGCTTCTTCCTGGAAAAACAAGGAAGTGCTAACAAGTGCACAGCGAGGTTTAGTGTGGTGTTAGTGTTTGGATAAGAGAAAAGCTCGTCTCCATCTCCTTGGTTTGTGATTTTTCGCCCACTGCTGTTTCTTTTGGTTTTTTTTCATAACCAAAACTGAGAGTGTAACCGACAGGCACCAGAGCACGGATAAGATGAAAAACCCTACAGAACCGCAAACTCGTTCAAATCTGTGTTCCTGGTTGTCGAAATGATCTCTGGCTCCAAAAAAATGTGTTTGATTATACAATCAAATATATTTCATCTTATTTAACAACGCTGCAGGAACAAGGCTCTCTGTTTATGAAGGAAGCAAGGAGGAAAGATCAGGCTGTGTTAAGCACTTGTGCACACAGACACACACCCTCGCACATGCACGCACAAACACACACACACACCCTCCCCTGTTGGGTGTAGAGGAGAATCAATATGTCTTTGAATGAGGGTCAGAAGGGTTGTCTGCCCAGGGAGAGCTGACAGATTTGCTCTCTTTTGCTCAGCTAAGCCCCTGCCTGCTTCTAACACCCCCTGACACACACACATACAGATGGAGACACACACAAACATGTAGATGGAGACACACACTCACATATACAAACCGATGGAGGGAGACACACACTCAGGCACACACACAGAGACACACACAGACACACACATACAAATACAGAAAGATGTGATGCTTCTCCAGGAGGGCAGAATTCCAAGCATTTTGCCACAGGGATGTGATATTAGACGTTCCACATCGAAATGAACCCTGCTGCGTCCCCCGCCGTGTGTGTGTGTCTGTACATGTGAGTGTGTGTGTATGTGTGTGATGGAGCGCATCAGAAGCCTGGTTTGGACAACAGAACACGATCTGCCAACACCCTTGGCAAGTGTCAGAACTCAGAGGGGTGAGGACAGGCAACGACACACAACGCAACAAAGAAAGAAATACATTCGGTTCAAAATGGATGCACATTAAACGTATGTGACACACACACACACACAAACACACACACACACACACACACACACACACACAAACCCTAAGCAGCAGACTAGCCCCCTGCCCTTGACGTTTACCTGTCATCACGCCAAACTTCTGCAACTATCTTCCCCCACCTGACCCCCAAATTGCCACAACTTGAACAATGCACACACAAAACCATACAAGACACACAACATGCAGAGATGGAAGCAAAAAAAATTGAAATTTCTCCATAAATAGGTTGTTTTATATGTCGCTGATTGGTTTGTTTAGATTCTCGGTGCCAGTAACAACGTGTCATAAGGCCATTTTAAATGGAGGGATGGATAGGATATTGATTTAAAGAAAAAATCAATTCACTATATTTAAATTTAAAATAGTTGATCTAAATCTAAATGAGCTATTTATCTCGGAAATATGGACTTTGTGTTTGTGTGTGTGTGCGTTACATCTTTCTATGTGTATGTGTGTCTCTGTGTGTGTGTGCGTACATCCCGTGTGGTTAACATACCAGCGCGGCAATTAGTAATCACTCATGAAGCTAATGACATCAATCAATGAGCTTTTAAAACCAGCCATTTGATAAATACAACCATCAATGATCACCCATGGATGTAACACTGCGTTCTCCGTGACGCTGCCTCAGTCTCGAAAGAGCCAGTGAAAAGGAAACGAATCATGAAAGGTAGTATACAGTTGCTTTGAAGAAGAGCTTGTGTAGGCGGTGAGATTTGAAATGTTTGAAACTAATCTGAACTGGAGCATCTCGTGTTTTGGAAAGTCTTTGGCAAAACCTCACTAATTGGTTTTCTCCATCTGAAAGCTTTAATCTGGTGCGGAGAGGAAAAGGCTGGGGACAAAGACGGAGGAACAGAAACAGAGATAATTAAAAACACAAATTCTAGTTACTAAGTCAGACGGTAAACCTAAATAGACCTGAGAGCAGAAAGTCTGAACTGAAAACACAAAAGGAGAGATGCATACTTCCCACTTCTTTGTCACATTTTACATTTTATTTTAAGAATGGGTGCAGCTACAATGCTCCGAGCAACAGCTTAGATAATTTTCCATTTAATTATCTCAGGAAATTGTTTTCCTTTTTGTATAATATAGTAGATGCCTTTTTGTCTTTGTAATTACATTTTTTTATTATCTACACCTTAAATAGTTTTTCAGCCTTTTTAGTTCAACAGATGTGGTTATATGGACATTTGCAGGTACATTGATCTCATCAAGTGTTTTAACTGCTTTTTTCTGCAGATGAAAACGTGAATTAAATAATAACAGATAGTATTGAAGAACAACAATCCTTTTTCATAAAAACCATAAACACATACTCCATATGTCTCCAAATTAAATCCATTAATCTCTGTGTCTGTTGCCTCCAATATCAGATTTTAGATTTTT